>NC_092345.1:73926776-74226776 GCF_963676685.1 Mytilus edulis | reverse complement strand
CAAGCTGCCATCCATCTTCGCAGGGCTAATGCGTTATCTGTTAACAGTGCCTCCATCAGACTTAACAAAATGTTTATTTCATGTGTTCCGTCAGACAGTGAACCATTATTTCTAAGTGCATATGTTTCTTTAGATGCATGATGACGGATCTTTGGAGAGTTAACGTTAAGGATTAGTTTGTAGCTGTCAAATATAAATATCCAAGCAATCGTTAGTGTTTCCTGCTTATAAGAGTCAGTTGTTATATATTGTCCATACAACAACATACTAACAAGAGCTACAAGAGATCTTGAAACATAATTCTCCTCCCAGTTCACTGGAAAACTATCGTCAAACCAAAATGTAAGAATAAACATGTCGCTGCGAATTATTGTTACTGCTTTATAAAACTGCATTTAGTTTTAGTCAAAGGCATCATCACCTGCTTTCTGAAACGAGGGTTCTATATTATCTTTGAAAGCAAGTTAATTCTCTTTCCTTTGTTTTTATTCCTGAATATCAGGTAAATAAGCAAGCATTAAATATAAGAGGTTGTATGAGTGCCATTGCGACAAATCTCCATCCAAGTCAAACATGTGAAAGTTCTCTCACAGGCAAACAACCAATAATTTTAAAATGTAAGAAGTCTATTATTTTATCTTGAATTATAAACTCTGTCTTCAATGTCAACATCTAGATTCCTTATTCGCCTATAGAAAAAACATGACATCTTGAATCCTGGTGCTAAATCTTCTTCGGTTATGGAATCTTCATTGTAGCTGATGATGTCAGCTAATGCGATTCCATATCTTATTCGTGCGTTCCTCCTTATTCAGTCTCATCTTCAGTAGAGACTTTTGATGCCTGTCGATAAAGATAAGCAAGACATTGGACATGATATTTCGTTTCTTGTACAATGAGGTCTCCAGCACTGAGCTTCTCTAATAAAGTGTGTACTGACGCATTTGTACACATTGACGGTGCGGGTGGGTTTCCCGCTCCGATTGCCTGTTTTTTTTTTACATATCATCTGTATCCTTTGATGTCTTATTTTAGCTCTCTTTAGTTCTGTGTTTAGATGGCAGGTCTTATGCCATGTGGCATTGTTTTGTACGTGGAAGACCCCTGCCATCATATTGTGTATACAGATGGGTCGTAGACGGTTAACATGGAAGTTCTTTGTATTTAACGAGATTTCCAGCCAAAGTAACATATCCAGCACCAATATTGATACACTTTGAGGGTGTATGGCATTGCAGCTATTCGTCTGTCATATTTTTACAAATTATAGATTTAACATTGAGAATAGAAATAGGAATATATCAAAGAGACTGACCAAAGAGCAGACAATAGCCTAATGCCACCAATGGGTGTTCTATGCAGCGAGAAATTCATGCAACCGGATGTGGTCACCAGCTGGTCCCTATACAAATGGTGTACTAATTCAGAGTAAATGGATGTCACACTAAATTCCAAAGCATTTAAATGAACTAAAATCCGGTCAACCTCTTCAACATTTGGGGACGAACTACCTGGTCTTCGATTATATGATGCCTCAATAAGTTTAAATCTTTAAGAGCTCATCTTTCAATTGTTTTTTAGACTCTTGATTTATCGAAGTGTATGTCTATCTTCATTCAAATATATAATAATGAAACAGTAGTGTTCACGTGACCATATCAATTGAATTTTAATGATCTCCAAAGAAATAAATACCTGATTTTATTACACCATTCTTCTCACTTTTTGCAAATTAAAAGTCAACATTTTTCTTGAATTTTGACATGAAATTTCGACCGGAAGTTAACCAAACTCATCCAAATTGCTGCTTCAGCAACACTGAAACCCATCTAATACGATTCAGATCAATTAAAACATCAGTTCTTTTAGTTTAAACTAAAAAAATTGAAAGAGAATTAAGAAAAGTTGAAATTTAAACATGCATCTGCCATTTTGGATTTTACCGGAAGTTAACTATATTTCCAGCTTGCCTCCATATCTAAAATTGAAGAGTATAGATAGAAGTATGTTTGAGCAAAATTTGGTGCTTTTAACACGAAGTGCACAATTCCTTCATATATTGCACCTATCTGCTGGACTATAAAAAGAAAATTTCTTCAAACATTTTTTTGAGAGGATTAATATTCAACAGCATAGTGAATTGCTCAAAGGCAAAAAAAAACTTTTAAGTTCATTAGACCACATTCATTCTGTGTCCGAAACCTATGCTGTGTCAACTTTTTGATCACAATCCAAATTTAGAGCTGAATCCAGCTTGAATGTTGTGTCCATACTTGCCCCAACCGTTCAGGGTTCAACCTCTGCGGTCGTAGAGCATCTGGTGTAATGAGAGTTTTTGTTGCCAACTCCATTAGAAATTTGAATTGAGATTATTTTGAATAAGGAATCGGGGGGAGGTGAAAAAAAAATGGGAGGGGGTAGGGTTTCAGATTTCAGAAATTAAAAAAGATTTTTCTTCAAATATTTTTTTTTAAGGGGATAAACCTATGCTGTGTCAACTATTTAATTTTAGATTTAAAAAGTTTGAAGAAGAAATCTTTAATTGATTTGTAAAATCTTGACATTTGTTTTGTGTAAAAAAAAAACCCATGTAATGTCAAAAATTTGATCACAATCCAAATTCAGAGCTGTATCACACTTGAATGTTTTGTCCATACTTGCCCCAACTGTTCAGGGTTCGACCTCTGCGGTCGTATAAAGCTGCGCCCTGCGGAGCACCTGGTTATCTTCTGTTTTTGCTTCTTTTTAAAAAGGTGCCCCCCCCCCCCCTTGGTTCAAAGAAATATTGTTCTGTATAATTCTCTCTTCTCCTTATACTCATCAACATTGAAATTATAAAAAACCAATTGAAGCTATGAAAATCAAGAATGGTTTCAAACATGAAATATCACTTTTAAATGAAGATATTCAATAACTTTTAGTCAACTCTTATATTGTTTAGGAATTTAGGAGAGAAGATATCATCCATAGAATTAGATACACCTAAAATAACAGAAGAACAGATTACAGTTCTTGAAGATGCTGTCAATGAAAGGATAAGAGATAGAATTCCAGTCACACCAGTATTATATCATGATAAAGATGACCCTAAGTTAGCTGAAGTAAGTTACTGTGTGTTAATGGTTACACCACAATCATGAAATCACACCAGTATTATATCATGATAAAGATGACCCTAAGTTAGCTGAAGTAAGTTATTATTATCAATCATGATTATTATAGAAAAATAAGAATTCTGCTTAGACATGACAAATATGTATATGAAGTAGGGATGACAAAAGATCTGAAATTTAATAATTGGATACTCCGTCAAAATACTTGAGTACTCGAAGTACTGGGATGAATCTTAAACGTCTATTGAAAAGTTCAGATTTTAGGTTGGATGCAGTGTTTTCGTTATTACCTTTCATAAACAAGACAAACGTACTGCATACATAGCTTGATCCTCTGCTTTTTGTGTCAATTAAACAATGAATTACCGACGGCGGTGTCTACAAATAACCTATCATAACAGCAAGTATTGTTTGAGTACGTGTTCATGAACCAAATTCCAATAAAATATTTGCATATAAAGTCCTACAAAGTAGACAGTATACATATCATTTGTTCCTGAGGAGTTGGTATTTTTTATGATACAACTTGTCCACTTGTTTTTCAACAATATTGGACTTCAAATTACTTGTGCTTTTTCGTGTTGCTCAGTCTAACTTTTTCTTTGTTTTTTTTTGGCACCATCGTTTGTCTAATTTTCTTTTATTTTATCCATGACGTTGTCAGTTTATTTTTGACTTTTTAGTTGAAATGTCGCTCTCGTACTTTTGCCTATCTTTCAATTGTAAATTAAACAATTATAGTTAAGTTTCAAATATAGAGTAATTAAATTAATCTAAATGTACATCTAATACCAATCACATTTACATAGAAGTCTTGATTAACAAACAAAAGTAAGTTTCACGGCTTGTGATGTGTTAAATTAATAATCCATGAAAGTGTTGATCCGTGTACAAACACCGTTAAATATGTCTCTAATCAGTTGCGACCACATTTTGATTTTGTTTTTGTTTAGAAATATGATTTGGTCAACAATTTCCGACGAAAGACTGTTTGACGTTACAAGTATTGCACATGAAAACATTCCCTTGAAAGTAAAAGACATTGATGGTACTACTATACCAGATAGTAGCCTCAGGATAAACATAATTATGTTCTTAATTGGTTTTATTTAGTATGACGAAGGGGATATTTCAACAGATCTAAAGTGAATAGAAATGTGAAGAGAAAATATCTCAAGATATATAACAGGCAAACGAGTATCCGAGTACTAAAACTGTACTCGAGTTCTCAGACTTTCGATCGAGTACTCGAGTACTCGTTGCCATCCCTAATATGAAGTATGTTCATTGTAAAACTAACAGAAATAAGAATATGTGGTTTTAGTGCCAATGAGACAACTTTTCATCCAAGTCACAATTTGTAAAAGTAAACCACTATAGGTCAAAATACATATTTCAACAGGGAGCCTTGGCTCACACCAAACAGCAAGCTATAGAGGGCCCCAAAAATGACTATTAAACCATTCAAACTGGAAAACAAAAGGATATATATATTAAAAAAAAAGGAGAAACGAGGAACATGTAAACACCATTTCTATCAAGTTTTCTTTTATTTTCCTGTGTATCTTATTGTGATAGCTCATGTCATCATTAATGACACATTTCATTGTGAAATGAATATTAATGTGAGAATGACGCCAGATTACTGTTAGTCAATTAAACTTAATGTATTACAACTGTACAATGAAACATACATTTAATGTAATTATGAAGTTATGTAGTGTCCGAGATAACTGTTGCATATGCTGGGAAATTTCCCACATATTTTAAGCAGCATCACTGAAGAGACATTATTTGTCGAAATGCGCATCTGGTGCAGAAAAATTGGTACCGTTAATGTTATTGACAACAAAGCAATAAAATAAACAGCATACAAGTGAAAATAATGATATACATGTTTACAATATTTTACATTCTACTTCAATAAAAAAACATTTAAAATTTTCATTATCATGTATTGTCTGAGAAACCTAATCAATATTTATATTATGTGAGCCTGTGAATATTGTAGGCTCGTTGTAGAGGCTTACCAGATGATCATGAAGGACCAGTGCGAGTATTATCCATAGAGGGTCTAGACAATACATTATGTTGTGGTACACATGTATCTAATCTAGCACATTTACAGGTAATTGTGGAACACATGTTTCTAATCTAGCACATTTACAGGTAATTGTGGAACACATGTGTCTAATCTATCACATTTACAGGTAATTGTGGAACACATGTATCTAATCTAGCACATTAACAGGTAATTGTGGAACACATGTATCTAATCAAGCACATTATTTGTAGTCTTATATTGAAATCTGTAGAAAATACTACTAAAGACTATTTTAAAGAACTTTGAAATTCGAAACAAATTATGATATACCTGGTAAGTGTTCCTTGCGAGGTGTTCCACAAATTGCTTAACTACCGGTAATACAATTAATAACACAGAATTATTTGAACATGAAAATGCATGCATATGGTTATAATGAAGAAATGTATTTACTATACAAAAAAAAAAACAAGTTTTGTCAGTAACTCTGCCTCATGTGGTACTATTAACTGAAAAGTGTTATTACTGGGGTACTTTACTTTGGACATGCAATATGGACATGATAGCTTTACAGTGGAGCTGCTAGAAATAAATTAATTGTAGATAAATCCTAAGTACAATTTCATTATTTCATATAAATTCTATTTTTCAGCTTATCAAATTATTGGGACTTGAGAAGGGAAAAAAGAATAAGTCAAATTTATTATTTGTGGCTGGTGAAAGAGTGCGACAGTATCTAGGTCGTAGTTACCAAGTTGAAAAATCTCTAATGACTATCTTAAAGTAAGTGATCTAAAAATACAGAGAATGCAAATATTGATGATGTGTTTTTCATGTATAGTTGAAGATTAGGTGCAATGGTTTTCATATTACTTTTAATATTTGCTAAAAATGCAGTTTTGCAAAATAAATATAAGACAGCCATATATAAAAATGAAATACATATCGGCTAACTTCTCGCATTCTCTAATTCAAATTAGTGCAGAGAGATTGGGTAAAAACAAATGATGGATGAATTATTCAACCCTGTCAATACATGTATTAGCACCATATGTGCACCTAGTAAATAAAAAAATAAAAAAAATAAAAACAGAATTATTTTAGCCTTTTTGATTCTGATTTTGAGATTAGAATTCAAATGATTTCAACTTGCATCCAATATGATTGCCAATGTAGAAGGAATTAATTGAATGCCAGACTATATGTGTCTTCTATGAAACATAACTGTGGCCATTACCTGAAGCATCACATAATTATATTGTTTCTATATTTTGCTAACATAAACCTTCTTCTGATGACACTAGTTTTACATAACTGTTCAACACTATTAGTCATTGCATGTCATAAATTATTTTAAAATAAGTGATACAGACTTTAAGATTCCTTGTGCTCTTCATTGTTAACACATAACTACTATTAAAGGTTGGTTTTTTTTCTTTCAGAGGACCATTAGAAGAACAGGAAGATCTTGCAGACAAAGCAGTTAAAGCTTCTAAATCAGCACAAAAGGTTGAAAAACTAAATCAATGATTGCTTTCGGCTGTTGTAATGATAAACATACATGTATAGTTTGTCTAAACATCAGCCCAACAATGTTAGATCTGTAAATTTGTGTTATCAAATTTTTATACAACCGCAAAAAAGTATATTGGTATGACGTTGGCGTCGTCCGAGGACACATTGGTTTTCGCACTATAACTTTAGTTTAAGTAAACAGAAATCTATGAAATTTAAACACAAGGTTTATGAACACAAAAGGAAGGTTGGGATTGATTTTGTGAGCTTTCGTCCCAACAGTTTAGGAATTGGGGGCCAAAAAGGAGCCCAAATAAGCATTTTTCTTGGTTTTCACACCATAACTTTAGTATAAGTACCCGGTATATAGAAATCTATGAAATTTAAATACACGATTTATGACCATAAAAGGAAGGTTGGGATTGATTTTGGGAGTTTTGGTCCCAACAGTTTAGGAATTAGGGGCCCAAAGGGTCCAAAATTAAACTTTGTTTGATTTCATCAAAAATTGAATAATTGGGTTTCTTTGATATGCCGAATCTAACTGTGTATGTAGATTCTTAATTTTTGGTCCAGTTTTCAAATTGGTCTACATTAAGGTCCAAAGGGTCCAAAATTAAACTTAGTTTGATTTTAACAAAAATTGAATTCTTTGGGTTTTTTGATATGCTGAATCTAAACATGTATTAAGATTTTTGCTTATGGGGCCAGTTTTCATGGTGGTCCAAATCGTGGTTCCAAATTAAACTTGAATATACTTGAATATATGGGGTTCTTTGATATATGCTGAATCTAACCGTGTATTTGGATTTTTGATATTTGGGCCCAGTTATCAAATTGGTCCACATTGAGGTCTTAAGGGTCCAAAATTGAACTTTATTTGATTTCATCAAAAATTGAATCCTTGGGGTTCTTTGATATGCTGAATCTACCATGTATTTAGATTTTGGATATTGGACCATAATAGGTAAATGTCCAATTAAAATTTTTTAAGTTTTTATACCACCGCAAAAATTGAAATTTTTTTGGTCTTTTATTGGTATCACGTTGGCTTCATCGTCTGCATCGTCGTCGTTGTCCGAATACTTTTAGTTTTTGCACTCTAACTTTAGTTTCAGTAAATAGAAATCTATGAAATTTTGACACAAGGTTTATGACCACAAAAGGAAGGTTGAGATTGATTTTGGGAGTTTTGGTTCCAACAGTGAAGGAATAAGGGGCCAAAAAAGGGCCCAAATAAGCATTATTCTTGGATTTCGCACAATAACTTTAGTATAAGTAAATAGAAATCAATGAAATTTAAACACAAAAGGAAGGTTGGGATTGATTTTGGGAGTTGAGATCCCAACAGTTTAGGAATTAGGGGCCAAAAAGGGGCCCAAATAAGCATTATTCTTGGTTTTCACACCATAACTTTAGTATAAGTAAATAGAAATCATTGAAATTTGAACACAAGGTTTATGACCATAAAAGGAAGGTTGGGTTTGATATTGGGAGTTTTGGTCCCAACAGTTTAGAAATAACAGGCCCAAAGGGTCTTTGATATGCCGAATCTAACTGTGTATGTAGATTCTTAATTTTTATGCCCCACCTACGATAGTAGAGGGGCATTATGTTTTCTGGTCTGTGCGTCCGTCCGTCCGTCCGTCTGTTCGTCCGTCCGTCCGTCCGTCTGTCCGTTCGTCCGTCCGTCTGTCCCGCTTCAGGTTAAAGTTTTTGGTCAAGGTAGTTTTTGATGAAGTTGAAGTCCAATCGACTTCAAACTTAGTACACATGTCCCCTATGATATGATCTTTCTAATTTTAATGCCAAATTAGAGTTTTTACCCCAATTTCACGGTCCACTGAACATGGAAAATGATAGTGCGAGTGGGGCATTCGTGTACTGAGGACACATTCTTGTTGGTCCTGTTTTCATGGTCTACATTAAGGTCCAAAGGGTCCAAAATTAAACATAGTTTGATTTTAACAAAAATTGAATCCTTGGGGTTCTTTGATATGCTGAATCTAAAAATGTACTTAGATTTTTTATTATTGGCCCAGTTTTCAAGTTGGTCCAAAAGGAGGTCCAAAATTAAACTTTGTTTGGTTTCATCAAAAATTGAATAATTGGGGTTCTTTGATATGCCCAATCTAACTGTGTATGTAGATTCTTAATTTTTGGTCCCGTTTTCAAATTGGTCTACATTAAAGTCCAAAGGGTCCAAAATTAAACTAAGTTGGATTTTAACAAAAAATGAATTCTTGGGCTTTTTTGATATGCTGAATCTAAACATGTACTTACATTTTTGATTATGGGCCCAGTTTTCAAGTTGGTTCAAATCAGGATCAAAAATTATTATATTAAGTATTTTGCAATAGCAAGAAATTTTCAATTGCACAGTATTCAGCAAAAGTAAAAAATCTTCAATTGCACAGTATTGTGCAATAGCAAGAAATTTTCAATTGCACAGTATTGCGCAATAGCAAGAAATCTTCAATTGCACAGTATTGTGCAATAGCTAATATTTTCAATTGCACAGTATTGCTCAATAGCAAGAAATATCTAATTGCACAATATTGTGCAATAGCAAGAAATTTTCAATTGGAGTTATCTTTCTTTGTCCAGAATAGTAGTTGAATCAACTTAAATCATTGTTTTATACAATATACAATGTATATTCACTTTTACTACCAACTGATAAATTAAAATAATCTTTACCATTCAGTGATAACAAGCACTTTATTTTACATTTTAATATTTTATGATGTACCCGTATTTAAATGAGTAGTTAATGTTGCAAACTTCATTAGAAATTTGAATTGAAATCAGTTTTAGAAAAAGGGAAAGAGGGATATGAAAAAAATGGGAAAGGGGGGGGGGGGGGGTTAAATTTTTCTCATTTCAGATTTCATAAATAAAAAGAAAATTTCTTCAAACATTTTTTTGAGAGGATTAATATTCAACAGCATAGTGAATTGCTCAAAGGCAAAAAAATATTTTAAGTTCATTAGACCACATTCATTCTGTGTCAGAAACTATGCTGTGTCAACTATTTAATCACAATCCAAATTTAGAGCTGAATCCAGCTTGAATGTTGTGTCCATACTTGCCCCAACCGTTTCAGGGTTCAACCTCTGCGGTCATATAAAGCTGCGCCCTGCGGAGCATCTGGTTAAGTTCAAATTCTTAGACTACATTCATTCTGTGTCAGAAACCTATGTTGTGTCAACTATTTAATCACAATCCAAATTCAGAGCTGTATCAAGCTTGAATGTTGTGTCCATACTTGCCCCAACTGTTCAGGGTTGAACTCTGCGGTCGTATAAAGCTGCACCCTGCAGAGCATCTGGTATGTTCTTCCCTTGACAGGATTGGAACTCATGCTACTGAGATATTGTGGCACCAAATAGCATTGCACTATGCCTAAAGCACTAGACCACTTATATTAACCAAATTTATTACTTTCAGAATCATTCTACTCCTATGTTCATTCATACATACAAAATAAGGAGATGTGGTATGAATGCTGATGAGACAACCACCCATCAAAGAATAAATGACATAGATTTTAGCAGCTATATATAGGTCAAGTATGCATAAAGATATGAGAAAGTTGGAAATAGTAAATACATTTAAAGCATGATAAACAAACAAGACAGTACAATGATCTGCGCTTGAAAATCTTCATATGCCGATATGACTTGACTCTTAAATTTGGCTGTTTATAGAATTAATTTCCCTATTTTTTTACCAGTTTTAAGCTTTTTTTCAATTATCAATATACATGATATCAAATAAGTCACAACCAAAATTGTAAATTGATATTTTAGTGGAGTTATTGCCCTTGAGCTATTATTTTGCATTTTTGTTTCAAAGTTCTTCATCTTTGGAACTGAACAAACAGCTCTATATATGTCACCTGTGCTCATAAAATAAATTCATATTTTTTTCAGGCAGTTTTATCATTGTTGAGAGACCTCGCTTTGCTGGAAGCTTATAAATTCAAAACCAATCCCGACAAAGAAACGGTGTTGGTGCTTCATAGGTCAGAATCTCTTTCTCTTTAAATACAGATTAGGATGGGATGAATGCCTTGTGTAAACTAAAGTAGGGTCATCATATGAATGCCTTGTGTAAACTAAAGTAGGGTCATCATATGAATGCCTTGTGTAAATTGTAGGGTCATCATATGAATGCCTTGTGTAAATTGTTGGGTCATCATATTAATGCCTTGTGTAAACTAAAGTAGGGTCATCATATTAATTTATATTCACTGTGAAATTTTTATTATTTAAATCCAATGTATAATGAAACTAACACAACATGAAAGAACATTTAGAAAATACAATTCTTTTTTAAAATGTTAAATTTATTTACTACTCAAATAACAAAAAATGGTAAATTAAAAGACTTGATTAGTTTATAATTATAAATTCTTTAAAGACAGACTATTATGTGTGATATTATAGAATTAAAGACAAACTGCAATTTAGAATGTGTTAAAAATTAGTTGCACAAACACCATTAAATATTTGGGATATCCTGAGATCAATGAAAGGAATAATTCTCTGATGAAAGATAAAAGATGTGATTATGAGGAAATTCCATATTTGATATTGTATAACAGCTAAGAAACATATTGATGATAAAAATTTTGACTTAGAGAGAATTCTGGACATTTTATGAGTGGACAGTCAGATTTGGGGGGGGGGGGGGGGGAAACATGATTTGAAGACTTGTAAAATAATGATGATAAATTGATTTGCTGAACATTTTTGTTGCAAATATTTGTTAATTTGGTGACTCTGGTCACTAGTTAATATTTCATTCTTTAACAAAATAAGATAAAGTCAGTTTTGTGTCTATTTTACTTTATTTTCTACCAATCAGATGTTAATGATGAGATATATTCACTCATAGAAAACTCAACATTGTCTTGTTAAGTTTGTGTAGCATTGTGTGGTTAAGTAATAGGGATTAACAGATTTATATTTTAATTTTCAGAAAAGAAGGTGACAATGAGTTTATGAATAAAATAGTCAATGAAATAAATGATAAAGTGAGTATGAAACTTAAATGCTTTTACAGTTAAATATTTTGAATAAATATGAATGCTTATCCAAGAAATTAATGTTGTTACATCGTGAAAGCTAAGACTGCTTTAACGAATTTAGTATCACTGGGAGCCAATTTTCTTTCATCTTTGCTGTTTTACAATTAATTAATACTTCATGTAAAAAAAATATAATGTATGATATTAATATATCTATTTTACCAATATATTCACCATATTACTTTTTCTATTTTTTTACTAGTCCGTAACATGTCTGTTAACAGTAGGAGATGAGAAAGGTGCTGGTTTATTTTTACTTTCTGGTGAAGACTCTGTAATACAAGAACTAGGACCGAAGTAAGTCAAATGAATATATATCTAAAGGAATGATTACTAGGATCAAAATCAGTTAAAAGGGTCCAAGGGATATAAAGTGCAAACTGCATTAAAAATAAATAAATAAAGATTCATTGAATTTTCAAGGATTACTAAAATCTTTTGGTCCATCTCTTTTGAACGGAAAATATTTGGATAAAGATATTTTAAGGATTTTAAATTCAAATATTAAAGGAAAAGAATATGAGTAAATATGGTTAATAAGTCTTAATTGTTCAAATAAAGATGCTTAAAAACAAAATAAAAACAAGACAAATAGTAATGTGTTTATTGTATTTCTATATTTATTTCAACTCATTCACATGGGAAATTAATTGTAAGATGCCACATAAGTGCTTGGTTTGTCTTTTTTGTAAACTAATAGTCCAGTCAATCCAGCATAAATTTGACCCTAACCCAAAAGTAATTGCAACAGAAGATTTTTAAGTTTTAATCTTTAGCACTATACCCCAAATATACACAGAAAAAAGTCCCATAAAATCTAACTTGAGGAAGACTAAAAAAATCAAGATTAAATATTCCTATGGAGATTTGCATTGAAAAGAAAGATAACTCTTGCAAAAAAAGACAGAAATATCAATAAAAATTGATACAAAATGATAACTTTACCGCTTCTATTCATCAGAATGTATTGATTCTTGATTTTTTAGCTGTCTTCAGAGTGTAACAAACAACTCTAAAGGTGTTTTCATATATTTCACAAGCTATAATCTAGATTTTGTAATTCATTAGTTGACCATTTATTGAATTTTTCAACATGTCAAGGTAAAGAATCTCAAATTTAATAAAAAATAATTAAGCATGTATTCTTCTTTTTGTGGTTTAAAGTTTCTTTAGATAAGTAAGTTGCTGAAAAGATATAATATACAGATATAAACAATACCAAATTTTCACATTATTTTTTTCAAAATGGTTACAAAGCTTCAAATTTGCAATTTCTTTAAAGAAAAAAGCACAAAAAAAATAAAACTACCCATAACACTTCGGTTTTGTACATTTCATGAGTAGAAGATTATATAATTTAGTCAAATACAAACTTATAACCCCATCAAAGTATCATACTTTACATAAATTTCAAGAAAAACAACCAAAAACTGACCAAAAAAGACTCATTTTTGCAAGAGTTATCTCCCCTTCCAATGTTAATTTCCATAGGAAATTAAAAATGCTGATTTTGAGTTTTCCTCAAGTTAGATTTTATGGGACTTTTTTCTGTGTATATAAAGGGCATACTGCTATAGATTAGAACTAAAACATTTTCTGATGCAATTAGTTGGAGGTTAAATCTTAGTTTGACTGGACTATAAATATGTAATGATTGTAAGGTTTGCATGTCTGTCTGTCAATGTTTATCTGACATTGGCCTCATTTCCTGGTTAAGATTGTTTTTATACGCCCGTCAAAACTTTGACGGGACGTATTATGGTATACAAATGTCCGGTGTCCGTCCGTCCGTCTGTCTGTCCGGCGTAAACATGTCGCACGGTAACTTGAGAACGACTTATCCAAATTTCATGAAACTTAAGATAGTTGTTTCTCATGATGGTCAAATGATCTGTATACTTTTTGGTGAAAATAAGATTAAAACTTTTTGAGTTACGGCACTTTGTTACTAAAACAGGGGTGTGTTTTTTTCACATGTTGCACTGTATCTCAAAAACGATTCTTGATTATTGCTTAAAACTTTACACATGTCTTTGTTATATTAATCTTAAGATCTGTATACTTTTTGGTGATGATTCAAAATCTCATTTTTGAGTTATTGAGTATTTTGTAAAAAAGGGGGAGGTTTTTTTTTACATGTTGTGCCGTATCTCAAAAACAATTTATGATAATTGCTTAAAACTTTACACACTTCTTTGTCATATTAATCTAAAGATCTGTATACTTTTTGGTGATGATTCAAAACTTTGTTTTGGAGTTATTGGGTATTTTGTTAAACAGGGGAGGGTCTTTTAACATGTCGCGCCGTATCTCAAAAATAATTTATGATAATGGCTTAAAACTTTACACACTTCTTTGTTATATTAATCTAAAGATCTGTATACTTTTTGGTTTTGATTCAAAATTTTATTTTAGTGATATTTAATTGTTTTTTTGGGTTGGGGGTTTCACATGTCCCGCCGTGTCTCAAAAACAATATATGGTTATTGCTTAAAAATTTCTCAGAAACTATTTATGATTATTGCATCAAACTTCCACACAAGACGTCGGGCGTATCATGCGCTCATGGCGCAGCTGTTTATTTAGAAATGCAATAGGTCAGCTATATTTAAAGATATTTGGTGTATGAAATGATTGTAAGGTGTACATGTATTTTAAGTTTGGTTGGTCTGACCTTGAACTCATTTTCTTGCATCATGTTAAGTTTATGTGATAGTTGTAGTATAGCTTTATATCTAGGACTATCAACATGATATCAATGGTTAGTAAAGAAGGCAAGACATGTCTGTCAGCGTGTGCACTCTTGTTTATTCTTATTTGAAACTAGCAGGCCAGTTAAAAAAATAAAATAAACAGAAATGATATATGGAAGGTGCTTAACAATTAATTGGTATATGTCTCAAATAAATGCAATCCAATCTGAAACCATATAATAAAATTAATAAAATCCCAAACATACATTTTTATTTTATTCATGAGAATTGTTCACAATACCGGTACATCTTTTTTTTCCAGGGTAGCAGAATTGTTGGAAGGGAAAGGATCATGTAGTAGAGGACCATATCAGGGAAAATGTAATAAACTGTCTCACAAAACTAAAGCAGAGAAACTTGTCCGAGAATATATAGCAGGAATTAAGAGTGAATTATAATGACAACTTATGGGTAGAAATCAAAACAATTATTAAAATTTAAAACTTTTAGACTCAGACTTGATTACACAATAATCCCACTTTAATATTGTAATCTGTGAAATACAAATGATGGTCTTAAATGAAATAGATGGTGAAGTGTTTTGTGATAATTTTATTTTTTATAAAGTGGTCTCTCCTACACCTGTTAATGACTTTTGTAATGTATTGCAGGGAATTATATGGTATCTTGTTGAATGCATCTATATAATGTTCACTACAAAACTTTAATTTGAAAAGGATGTTTACCAGGATTTTGTTTTTTTAAATGAGACAGATCAACATACCATATCAAACATTTACAAGTGACTATTCTGAGAGAATAGATGTACATATAAAGAGAACACATGGTACAGGTAGCCAAAATGTGAGATTGAACCAGTTTTACATTCACACAACCATTAATCAAGCTAGCTAGACTATACATTATGTGGTTAACTTAATTCCATAATTGATAAAAACCACTGGACAATCTAGCTACAAATAGGATGATGAATCAATCATATTCTTAATTTGACAATGTGTAAAATCTTTCCCTAATAAAAAAAAAAAGGGTCAAAGTTCAGGTCTTTTTTTTGTCAGTGCCCAAGGCCGTAGCTACCCTTGAGGCAAGTGAGGCAATTGCCTCACTAAAATTTCGACACTGATTATTTTTTTTATACATATATATCAATATAATAGTCATTTGTTGTTCTGTCTCAACCTTAATTTCTATATAACTTGTCATCATTCCTTTTAAACTATTCTTCCTGGATATAACTGAGCATCTCAACGGGTGATGTTTCTCGATAACATTAATCTAGTAATGATAATCACCATGGATCTCTAGTTAAAAACAGGCTCTTGCAGAAAAGGAAAAGCGACACTGAAGGTAAAGAAGGAATAATTCTAGCAAACTAGTTTTTTTGTGAACAGAGTCTGAGTATTGTATATAACTTCATTAGAACAATCCAAAAACGATAAGTAGACTGACAAATCAAGTACTGGTATTCGGAAGGGGGCAGTTCTGTCTGCGTATTCATTTCTCCGTTTAACCAACTTTTGACAATCAAGTCATCGCAAGGGGGTAGTCCTGTCTGCATATTCATTTCACGAACTTTAATCTTTCTCTTCACAGATAAATAAAATATAAATAATATGAAACATGCATGGATTAATTTCTATCCATGTTTCTTTAACCTTAAATTTGAAAGAATATCCTATATTCCAATTTGATATTATTGAGGAATGGTAGAACCTTTAACACAGGATTTTGTCTTTACTTATTCGGGACTACGGAATTTCGTTTCTTTATATTCGGGATTTCGGAATCGGACACCCCATACCCCTAACCCCTAAATTTATAGATTCTGAAACTAAAATACCACCAACTATTTCCAGAAATAATTTGAAATTATGGACCTAGGCCTACACGTAAACGTCAAAAACTCCATTCCATTTCCCCTGTACCCATATCATATATACTCTATAGATAGAATCATATACATTTATCTTATCTCATTCTATCCCTAATTTGTCTACTCTTTGTCAGCATAAAAGCGAGTTTAATATTTTGTAACTGCAACTGTATGATGGTGCTTACAGGAAAGCTTAATTCCCTTTTGCAAACAAAACTGTTACTACCGATGATGTAACCAAATTGCTGATGGAGAAGGAATTGGAAGAAGACATTGATCCGTTGTGTTGATGATAATGTGCTTCCTTTAGAAACACAGACTGCCCTGAAACGACTGAAAACTTGGAAAAGAGCATGCATGACTAGCGAGAGATTATGCGGGCTTGCCATGTTCTTCGCGATAAGGATATCAACAGACAAAATTATGATTCTGAAACGAGTTGACTGAACCAGCCATAGAAAAATTTGGCAAACTCTACTGAATCGATGTTTGTTCTATGTTCTGGCAGCAGACTCAAATCAGTGATATTTGGATGATTATCTTACATATAAATTTAAATAAAGTTGTTAAAAATTTGGTGTTAGTAAAAGTCTTAAAATATAAAAAAAATATATAAAAAGTGTCCAAATTCAAAACATTATCAAACTCTCTAAAATGCCTAGAATGCGGGATTTTGCACCATTCATTTCATACCCTCCAAAAAAAATTTTCGGCTCGCTTCGCTCGGCTCAATTAATTTGCCTCACTAAAATAAGATGCCTAGCTACGGCCTTGAGTGCCATGTTCAGGAACAGATAAATTCAAAACCTAATTTATCAAAGCCCATTCAGTTAGATAACAAAGTATATTTTCTATGAGATTAAGTTGAAGAGTAATGTATGAGGCAGTACAACCATGTCAATAAGAGTTGACTACATGATCAATAGAGTTCTGTTTGTTTTAGACTTCATCAGAATTTTAAAATATACTAAAAAAAATGACCCACTGTGATAGAATAGAATTTCAAAAAGACGTAAGGAAATTGTCAGACAAACAAATTCTAATCTAGAAGCTCACACAAAGCATGATTTATAAGGCTTTGAGTATACAAAAAGGTAAACAGTTTTAAAACATTGTTAAGACACTGTGATTTGACTTGATGTAAGAAAATAAGAAAACAGGAGATTTGGTATGATTACCCTAGAGACAACTATGTATTTTAATTAACATGATTAAAGAACAAAAATATCTTATTTTATTTTTTGCAACAATTTCAATATACACAATAATATTGTGTGCTCTAGTGCAGCTACACATAAGAGGGAGAGAAAATTGTTAGAGATTTGTTTTACTGCAAATTGAGAGAGAAAAAAAACCATTTATGATAAAAAAAAATATTTAAAAAAAATAATGCTGTCTCTTCTTACATTGAAAATCAAGTTGTTTAGCTTAATGTGCAATTATGCATGTGAATGCAGATTTAAGGTTGGTAGAGACTTAGATGTTGGAATTAAAAAATATATAAAGCATGGATAACATAGATTGTCAGGTTTTGTAAAAATTATGTATAGAAAAATAATTTTATGTGAGTAGAAAGAATACTAAACTATAAGATTTTATGAAATGAAATATGAGAAGATATCTCTTATAATGTGCTATCAGAAAAATTGGATTACCAGACTAGTTTTCTTGATACAAAACAAATTATGTAAATTATCTTTAAAAACAACGTTTGATTAAGCAAGTTATCTCCCCTTATGTGGCTAAGTTGAAATAAAATTATTATCCTCTCTCCAAATTTGGAAATTTTTGATGTCATTGTTTACTTCAACTAACCATCACATTTTTGAAAATTAACCTTTGATGAATAGAATGAGAAATATACTGATTTAAGTGTGGCCAAGGATTAAAAGAACTGTTTCACAAAGATAAAAAATAAAAAATTTTATTGGTTCGAAATTTGGCTTTCTAAAATTCGTGCGATCTCAAAAATCCGGTAGGTTCAATAACCACAGGTAGGTCAAATGTTGATTTTTTCAAAGAGAGAAAGTATTGATAAGCATGAATAGTAGTTATATGAAGATCAAACATGATTTGGCAAATAAAATCTAAAAAATTAGTGTTGCGTACGTTTTTAAAGCCAGTCAGTTATATTTAGATCATTATGAGCCAAAGTTTACTAGTCTATTATTTTGCATTAAAAATTAAGGATTATTATGTGCTCCATAGTATACTATTTTTTAAGATTTCAAGAAAATTAGGGGTTATTTTAAGTATTACTTGTGGTCTGAAGCCTGAAGGTCAGTTCTTTCTTATAAGACTTTAAAGGTAGGTTGAAAATTGGCATGCAAGAAAGGGGATAGATGTACAATTCAGAATATACCTGGTTTCTATGAAGTTAAAAATGTAAAAAAAAAAGCCCAATTTGGTTGAATAGATGTGTTCTGGCACCTTTTACCAGACCAAAAATTATCCACAATGTACTATTTTCAGTCCAATCTTGTTCATTATAAACTGTTGTTCCCATCAGTAATTTTCAATTGAAGCCAGCAGATTATGTGAGATAAAACCATATAAGATCGGATGAGTACGGCAAGCATTAGGGAGAACATGATTGAATTATAATTAGTTATCTTTGAACTAGCTTTCAGTAACTGTGTGTACTCCTATATTGGTTTGTCCTGCGATTTGATGTTAGTTGTGTTTTTGTTTTTTTGTCCCGATCTATTGAGTGTTAATCACAAATCTTATTAAAATAATATCCCAACCCCTTAGAATTACAATCGCAACTGCTGAACCTAACCCTGTAATTAGATTTTGGTCCACGGTATTGGACCATAATAGTTCACGAAAGATTCAAAGTGATTTTGCATATAGCGTCGTTCGTGCATGGTTGGGATCGTAATTGGATGAGACAGTCTTGACAAAGTCATGGAAAGTTCAACACACACCGCCGCCGGTACGTATAACATGTATAATTATAGGAAAGATCTGACGAAAAAAACCCAACTTATTTATTTGCAGTTAGTTTCCTTATCTTTTTGACTGGGAGACGAATATAAGGGAAACTTTGTTTCCGAATCCCTTAGTAATATTGCATTACCGTATTTATAATATGTGTATATCATGTACATGATTTTTTGAAATAAAATATGTTTGAAGGTCACATAAGTCCAGATTTAAATTTTCAGTTCTTTGAAAAACATTCATTCTGTGTCAGAAACCTGTCAAATATTTCATCACAATCCAAATTTAGAGCTGTGTCAAGCATGAATGATATGTAGTGTCTATAATACGTAACCCCAACTGTTCAGGGTTCGACGTCTGCGGTCGTATTAATTGCAGTTCTCATTTTGTGCTGTTACACTGTACCTAGTGAGGTTGAGTATTGAGCGCCCACACACATGTTCAACCCGCCACTTTATATATGTGCCTGCCCAATGTCTCTCAGTGTAGTACAGTTGTTGGTTCGTGTCTTTGATATTTATTTTGTTAAAATTAGTCTGTTAGTTTCTCTTTTGAATTGCTTCTTGGGTCTTTCATATCTTCCTATACCGGGAATGTGGTTTCCGCATTGAACCTGTAATTGCATAAACCCACGTAATTTAAATTCTGGTAGATAGTTGTTAATCATATAATACCTCCCTATTTTGTATTGTATAAGACGGAGCATTGCACACTTCATACTAGCTAATGATCAAAATTCGGTATTCTTTCAAAAAAAGTTTTTTCTCGAGTATTCTGGCAATTTTACAACCATGGTATTCAGAATTGGGTCCTGATGAAAGTACATTCAGGAAAGTGCTTAGGGTCTACGAAATTTACAAGTTGTACAAGGTGTCATTTCCTTTAAAAAAAAAGATTTTTTAAAGATATATACAAAAAGGTAAAAAAAAACGCATTTCACATTTTTTTTTATTTTAAGATCTTCAATTTAAAGTTCAAAAGATAATTGATATAGTTAAAACTACAAGAACAATAAGCTACGAACAAGTCAACATTGCCAAAATCATTAATTGACCCCGTATAGAAGTTATTACCCTTGAAAACGATGTTGTCCTTGTTTTGCACCTAGATTGATTTTCCTGTTTAAAATACATTTGTGCATAATCGATATGAAAACATATGATAATTATATACGAAACTCCCAAATGTCGCAGGTCAAATTTGACTTTGTTCGAGTTGCATGACTGAAACCAATAAAATGGATCAGTATAGGAATTATCGTCCTTAGTCATATGTACAAAATTCTTGGAATTATAATGTTAAAGAGAGGCGAAAGACAACAAATCCAGCATTCAAACTAAACTGACGTCCATGACAAAAAAAGAGAAAAATACCAAAACGACTACCATATTTTTTTAGTATCCAAAATCAAAACATAGAAAACTATAGACTATAAAACCCCACCAAAACCAGGGTCGATCTTAGTTGCTTCTGAATGGTGAGCAGGTCCTGCTCCACATATTCCTGCTAATTGACTTTCGATTTTTATTGCCGACGTTTACCGGTTTGGGTTCTCATAATCAATCAACACGAATCATGGAGCACATGAAATATAAGTGAGATGATAGTGACATGCAACAGAGCGATTTTTGGAAAATGACGCTTTCAGCGGCATATTTCCGATACTGCTGACCTGAACTTCCATTACATTTCTCTGCCTACTGCGCTTGGTTCGTATTTACTTACCATTACATTTCTCCGTCTACCGCGCTTGGTTTCGTATTTACTATTTTACATACAGACTGGAATCTGCTTGTATTACCATTAATGTGTAGTAATAAACCGGGAACCAGTTTACATACATTACATTCACAGAATAAAACATTTTGACCTGTTCATATGTTTATTGTTATTAAATGGTATCACCCCAATGGTATTTTGAGCTTTCACTTTGTTGTATTTCTTATATTTATTTAAGCTTTCGCTTTTATCTACGTAATAAACAAATAGATCCGTTTTGACATGGTTCTGGACTTTTCACACACCAATGATCAGCAATCGCTAGACAAAATAATTCTCCTTAATAATGTCAGCCTTTCTTACCATTTCACCTTAACAACCATTAAAAAAGTATTAATCGGAATTATCCTGACATCTTTTGGATAGATACTGGACTTTATCCAGACAAGAGTGCACACGCTGAAATGTCTCGCCTTCTATACTAATCATTGATATTATGTTGATAGTCCTTAGTATAAAGCTAAGCTTTATAACAACTGTCACATAAACTTAACATTAACCAAGATAACTAAACATAGACCAATGAACCTTGAAAATGAGGTCAAGGTCAGATGAACCATACCAGACAGACATGTACAACTAGCAATGCTTTTATACAACATATATAGTTGACCTATTACTTATAGTTTAAGAAAAATAAACCAAAACACAAAAACTTAACACTGTGCAATGAACCGTGAAAATGAGGTCACGGTCAAATAAAACCCGTGCGACTGACATAAAGATCATAAAATATTTCCATACACCAAATATAGTTGACCTATGGCATATAGTATTAGATGAAAAGACCAAAACTCAAAAACTTAACTTTGACCACTGAACCATGAAAATGAGGTCAAGGTCACATACCATCTGCCCGCAAGACATGTACACCTTACAATCGTTCCATACAACAAATATAGTAGACCTATTGCATATAGTATGAGAAAAACAGACCAAAACACAAAAATTTAACTTTGATCACTGAACCAGGTCAAGGTCACATGAAATCTGCTCGCTAGACATGTACACCTTACAATCGTTCCATACAACAAACAAGGTAGACCTATTGCATATAGTATGAGAAAAACAGACCAAAACACAAAAATTTAACTATAACCACTGAACCATGAAAATGAGGTCAAGGTCAGATGACACCTGCCAGTTGGACATGTACACCTTACAGTCCTTCCATACACTGAATATACTAGCCCTATTGCTTATAGTATCTGAGATATGGACTTGATCACCAAAACTTAACCTTGTTCACTGATCCATGAATTAAATGAGGTCGAGGTCAAGTGAAAACTGTCTGACAGACATGAGGACATTGCAAGGTACGCATATATCAAATATAGTTATCCTATTACTTATAATAAGAGAGAATTCAACATTACAAAAAAATTGAACTTTTTTTTCAAGTGGTCACTGAACCATGAAAATGAGGTCAAGGACATTGGACATGTGACTGACGGAAACTTCGTAACATGAGGCATCTATATACAAAGTATGAAGCATCCAGGTCTTCCACCTTCTAAAATATAAAGCTTTTAAGAAGTTAGCTAACGCCGCCGCCGCCGGATCACTATCCCTATGTCGAGCTTTCTGCAACAAAAGTTGCAGGCTCGACAATTAACGAAGTTTTGAATAATCGGAAATTAGTAAACGCGGTGCGTATGAATCATCTGACGACACTTGGTCTCCGGTCCTTCTTATTACCAAATAGATCGAAGTGTACCAACACGATGTTCTTAAGATACTCATAAATCTATTTTTATAACTTTATTAATTATGTGAAGTAAAACTAAAACATTGTTAGAACAATAAAGATATATAATTAATCGGGGGAAAACTTGATAGTCTTTTCGTTTTACAAACAACTGCTTTTATTATACGAAAATATAATGTGTCCGTGTTGGTCCACTTTCTACTGGTTATAAGACAGATTGAAATATTGCGACTTGTTTACGTTTCTGTTTCACTTTCTTAGAATAAATGTTTAATTATCTATCACGATAGTTTAGATTTCGTTACGTTCGTACGCATTAATTTGACGATCTTTTCTGCATTACTGTCAATCTAAACTTCAAATATGTTCAAATAACATAGAAAGGATGTTATATTTCTTACTAATCCGTAAGGGTACGTACTGGACTCCGGACCCGGACTTTGGTATGAAACCCGGACCCGGACGCCGGACCCGGACTGGGTAAAAATTATGAATTTTCTTAGAGGATCACCTTTTCTTTTTTTAATCAGGAGAAGGAAGATAATTTTTTGAGAACTGTAACACAGTACATTATAATAATGATAAGATAATCAAATTTTGCTCTTACTCTTGTATAGTCTAGAAGAGAAGACAAGGCGAGCATGCAAGTTAGCCTTGCAATGATTCTGTATCTTCAATTTACAGTTGTGCAATTACTTAAAAAAAAAAAATCATACATACAGTATGAATGTTTACAAATGACTTTAAAAACATGGAAATATTTTTTTATAAATCATAGGGAGAAAGTGGATTTTCTTAGAATTATTTTTTCCTTTTTTTATTAAAACTATTGAGAAGGAAGTTAATTTTGGCAGAAATAAACAAGATGCATTACATGTATAATAATTATGAAAATTAATCAGACCTGTATAACCGGCCCCATATACTGATATATACCATGTATACCGTGACAGTAGTTTATATGAGCAGCAGTGACGCGATGCATGAACACGCATTACGTAATTGTGTACTATATGTGTTTTAAAGTCCGACAGGAAATCACTAGAATACCTGGTCATGTCACCTCACAATAACTCTGGCAATAGTCATACTGATAATCAAATTAGGGAAGGACCGAATCATAAACAAATGTATTACATAAAAGTGTTATGAACAAAATGATATTTTGAAAACTGTTGAACTATGAAATGATTTTAAAAAATAATCTTATTTATAATCCCATACATGTATTTGAATCATAAACTTAGAAAAAAAACCAGTTTAAAAACGACTGACTATAGTTTGCAGTAGTCCTTTTGTGACAGTTAATGTTTTTCAAGGGTATCATTTGCGCCATTTTTTCTTTCAAATATATCAATTGCGCCAATATTCGGAAATTATTTGCACCAGTTTACTTGTGACACATTTGTATCATACATAATAACGATAGACAAATAAAGCAAAAAGGGGAAAAAAAGTTTCAATTAAACAAATAATTTAGTATATTTATATACAATCCGTATACTCCTGGTCCGGGGTTATATCAGGTCACAGTCCGGACTGGCCTATTACATTTCATTTTTTCGTTAAATGTCGAATAAATATCTTATAACTTTCTTATGTAAATACATGCTTGATCAAATGTCCCGTCAATATACTTTACGACAATAAACAGTTTACATCCAGTTAGTCGTCGTAATGCAATACACGCAGGTATAGTAAACTTCAAGCTAGTTCGGGGTCATGTCAGGTCACACTCCGGACTCACCTGTTCAAGATTGTGTATTTACATGGATGATCTATCGCTGCTTAAATTTTATTTTTGTATCATCCAATCAGGAGCCGCAGAAGGACTCTCCAAGTGACTATAGAAACTATAGACCGATATCATTGATAAGCGTTATCGGAAAAGTCATGGAAAGATGCGTTTTTAAGCATATTCATAATTATCTAATAGCTAACCAGATAATCACACCCAACCAATCAGGATTCACCCAAGGGGACTCAGCCATTAATCAATTGCTGAATATTACAAATGAGTTTGGGAAGGCATTAGATGACGGGAAAGAAATAAGAGTAATTTTTTGTGATATAAGTAAGGCATTTGACAGAGTTTGGCATAAGGGGTTGTTACGGAAATTAGAAGCTATTGGCATTAAAGGTTCTGTTTTGGCATGGATAAAAAATATCTATCTGATAGAAAGCAAAGGGTTGTAATTAATAGTGTATCATCCGAGTGGGGCAATATAATGGCTGGGGTACCCCAGGGGTCGATCCTGAGTCCTCTTTTATTTTTGATATTTATCAACGATATCATATCTGATATACAGTCTACTATTAAGTTGTTTGCTGATGATACAAGTTTATATTTGATAGTAGATGACCCCCGAGAATCAGCAAACAACTTGAATAGTGATCTCGCAAAAATCCATAGATGGTCTTCAGATTGGCTAGTGACCTTTAACCCTCAGAAAACCGAGACCATGACAATTTCACGGAAACTTCACAAACCTGATCATCCAAAACTTAACATGGACAACGTAACTGTAACTGAGGTATCAACCCATAAACACCTTGGATTACATATTTCAAACGATGGCACTTGGCCTAAACATATTGATGTAATAACCGGAAAGGCATACAAACGACTGAATGTTCTACGAAAATTTTAATTTATCCTTGACAGACGGACACTCGAGACAATATACCTAACATATATAAGACCATTATTAGAATATGCTGATGTCATCTGGGACAACAACACACATCTTTTGATTGATAAGATTGAAAAAGTGCAAACAGAGGCTGCCAGGATCGTAACTGGGGGTACTAGGTTGGTGTCCCTAGAGAGATTATATCTCGAAACGGGTTGGGAAAAGCTTAAAGATCGAAGGGAGTCCCACAGGTTAATTTATTTTTACAAGATGAAAAATAATATTACTCCGGAATATTTATCAACCTTAGTTCCAGAGTCCCATGCAACCATACATAGTCATAATACGAGAAACTCGTCCCTAATCCCCCCTGTTCGAACAAGAACAGCCCTGTATTCAAATTATTTTTTACCGGCAACTGTACGTTCATGGAATCTCCTCCCTGAGAATGCTAAGACCAGTACTTCGGTGGGGGCATTCAGAAATTGTGTCCAGTCTCGGGCGATTAAACCTCCAAATTATTTTTACATTGGTAAGCGATTGGGTCAAATTTATCACTCAAGACTTCGTATGCAATGCAGTTCTCTAAATCATCATCTGTTTGTTAAAAATATAGTGGATTCGCCACTTTGTTTATGTGGTGCTATAGAAACGACAGCGCACTACTTGTTGCACTGCCCCCGTTTTCACATTATGCGTGAACAGCATTTTTATAATATCAATATAATACATTTTTTGTCGGAAGAAATCTTGCTACACGGTTCAACGGACTTCAGCTACGAACAAAACATTGAAATATTCTTGGCAGTTCAAACATTTATACTCAGTAGTAAAAGATTTGTCATATGATAGCACACATCTTGTTCAAAAAGTAATACTTATATCTTAAATAATTGTGTCCGTTCAGAAACATACACTTTATTATTGAATTTCCGATGTATATTTTTTTCTTCTTTCTTGTGTGTCACAACCTTATTATATGTTTTTTTTTCTTTCCATCTAGTGTAACATTGTTATTTTTTATAACATTTTACTCCTTGAGTATTACAATATGAAATGTTCTTATTAGGAAACGGATTAATATAAGCTAAGAGCTTGTTTCTGGATCCTATTAATTATTTCACATGTATTATTATGTAAATGCCTATGTATGTACCTGAATATAATTAATAAAATATGTTTACACTAGGAGCCGCAGAAGATTTTAATCAGAGTACCATCTAGGGGTACAAAATATCCCGGTTAACGTATACGGCCTTGTAAACTTTTGCCACTCATTATATATAACACAAGATTATTTCTGTATTTCTTACCAAAGGAATACTACTGATGTGGAGATTACGAGTGAATAATTCATAAGCGATGTATTTTAGTTTTTTTTTACAATGGCTGCTAAAATAAAATTATTTCACTATATTGAAAATTTTTATTTATTATTTCATTATATCTCGGAGCTAATGCCCCTTTAAATCTAACTTATATACATGCTTGATAATGATTGCTAGTGTAGTCTTTGACACCTTTTGCGTGAAACATTGGATTGTTGAATTATTTTAATAAACTTTGTGATGACAATCAAATGAGCAAATAAATCTTTTTTTTTTTTTTATTATTTTAGGCAGCAACCATTTGATTTTCTGGGGGGGGCTATGGTTTTTTTTGGAAAAAAAAGTTTGTTTCCAGTTTTTGGAGAAAAAAATAATTTGTTTTTGATTCTGAGAAAAAAAAATTGTTTGTTTCACCCCCAGCTGCCACTATATGTAATGCTAAAATTGAAAGAAAAAAATTGTTTTCGACTTGTCGCGAAAAAAATAGATTGTTTTTCGCCGTAGGCGAAAAAAAAAGTTTGTACAGAAAAAAAAACCATAGCCCCCCCCCCCCCCCCCAGAAAATCAAATGGTTGCTGCCTTACGGAAGAAATAAATGGAGTATTTATTTGTGTCCTGGCAATATCACAAGAACCATTACTGATGAATGGTGAAAGTGAAAATCGTCAATATCAAATTTGACCTCCATTTTGTCATCAGTATCAACATATTAAAATTTGAAAAGCTTAGATTGAATGGTTCATGAGTAAATGCAACAACGTGAATGGAAACACCATTTTACAATCTTTCAAGAACCATATCGCCTGAACGGTAAAAGTCAAAATCGTCATTATTGAACTTGACCTCTATTTTGTCATCAGTAACAACATATAAAAATTTCAAAAGCTTTGGTTGAATGGTTCATGAGAAAATGCACGGACACGACTGGAAACATCATTTTTCAATCTTTCAAGAACCATAACTCCTGAACGGTAAAAGTCAAAATCGTCATTATTTAACTTGACCTCTATTTTGTCATCAGTTACAACATATTAAAATTTGGGAAGCTTTGGTAGAACAGTTCATGCGTAAATGCACGGACACAACTGGAATCTCCATTTTTCAATCTTTCAAGAACCATAACTCCTGAACGGTAAAAGTAAAAATCGTCGTTATTGAACTTGACCTCCATTTTGTCATCAGTAACAACATATTAAAATTTGGGAAGCTTTGGTAGAACAGTTCATGCGTAAATGCACGGACACGACTGAAAACTCCATTTTTCAATCTTTCAAGAACCATAACTCCTGAACGGTAAAAGTCAAAATCGCCATTATTGAACTTGACCTTCATTTAGTTGTCAGTAACAACATATTAAAATTTTAAAAGCTTTGGCTGAACGGTTCATGAGTTAATGCACGGACAACATTTGATTGCCGCCCGCCCGACCGCCCGACCGCCCGACTGCCCGACTGCCCGACTGCCCGACTGCCCGACCGCCCGGCCGCCCGGCCGCCCGCCGTACATCCCCAAATCAATAACCGACATTTTTGTCACAAAAATCCGGTTAATAACATGAAATTTGAAAAAAGGCAGGACAGGAATTTTGAGTAAAAAAAAAGAAAGGCAGGATGAGCAACTTGGCAAAAAAAAAAGGCAGGATGACAATTTATGTAAAAAAAGTTAGGATAAACTAAGAAAAATAAGGGGCAAGACTGAAAAGAGTGAAAATAAAAAGGCAGGACAGAGATTACAACTAAAAAAAAAGGCAGGACAAAATTTTTCATCCTAGCCCCCCCCCCCCCCCCCCCCCCCCCCCCTAAAAAAAATCAAATGGTAGCTCCCTGATTTAAACACTGAATTACCAATAGCCTCAATGTAAAGTATTTTGTAAGTAATTCCTGGTTGTGTCTTCTTTTTTCTTTTTCTTTCAATTAAACCAATATCCTAAAGCGAGTGTAAACCTTTGTCAATAATTTATTCTGAGGAACAGTATTAGAGATCATAAGAATTTAGAGAAATAATTAAAAGTCATAAGAATTCGGAGGAGCAATATAAGTCTTAGAGATTATAATAACTCGGAGGAACAATAAAAAGTCACAAGGCTCCTGAGGAACAGCAAGAGATCACAAGAATTCGGATGAACAATCAAAAGGCATAAGAATTCGGAGGAACAATAAAAAGTCATAAGAATTCTGAGGAACAAAAAGATATAAGAATTTGGAGGAACCGTGACAATAAGATATCATAAGAGTTCGGAGGAACAATTAGATATCATAAGAATTCGGAAGAACAATAAGAGACCATAGGAATTCTTATGATACTAGTTGACAATTCATAACATATGTACAATTGGCTAACGAAAGAGGTTTATATTGATGAATAGAAAGTGACATTCACCTGCAATTTACCTGTGCACAATCGGCGCAAATGAAAGATCGAAACTTTTAAAAATCGGCGCAAATGTCAAACACCCAATAAAACACGAGACTTTCATTACACAGTGACATAACGCTTAATTGATGTTCTCATAACAGGAAACCAATATGCCTGTATATATATATTTATCTTTAAACCATCATTTTGACAAGGTATAGAGAAATACATATTTACTATATATACAATATTCAATAAATACAATTTGTACAAGACATGTTACAAAAATAATTAATACGGGTGGCGTCACACTAGATAAAGCCAGGAGTTCACACAGATTTATTTATAGTTTTGATAAATTTGCAGAGTTTAATCAACTTTACCTTCTTTTTTGATGACATTAATAATTTATACTTTAAAATATTTGGCTTTGTGTAGCTATACTTTTCTATGTAATTTTTCCTCTCCTGTTAAAAAAAATTGGCATTCCAAAATAAAGTTCATTGTTTTTACACAGAGTACAGTTTCTATTTTGTCTGCTGGTGTTTAACCATCTACCAGCTTCAATGGGTAATTTATGATTCGTCGTTCTAAATCTGCAAAATTCTACAAGATTTTTGTTATCAAAAATATCTAAATAAGCTTCAGAACTAAAATTATCTTTAAATACTTTCTTCAAACAGTAAGTGCCAATTCTGTTCAAATTGATCTTTTAGGTTTCTACTAACTGTAAGACGTATAGCCAATTCAAATTAATAAAAGTTTGTGAATTCCAAATATGTTATTACTTTAAGCAACATTCATTCAAAATATTTTTTATGTTATCTAACCATACAAATTTGTCTCCATTTACAAATGACAATTGAAAACATATTAAGTTATAGACAATTTTTGACAATTTTGACTCCTTTCCAAAAAGAATTGTACCCTAGAATGATATCATTCTATTTTTTATGTTAATTTCTAAAGCACAAGTTCGTAAATTTCGATAAATGTTTATGAAGATGGAGAAATTAACCGTCATATACTATAGACGTAAGACATTAAGTCATAAGACAGAAAAGTCGCAATAATTTCAAAATCTATTTATACAGTTAACTAATATAAACAAAAGTAGGAATTCTATTTTTCCCATAATGTCTAGGAGAAGAAAACAATACACAAAAAAATATAACCTCGAATGTTTCAAACTATTGCGCTTTACTCTTCCTATGAAAATTAAGAATTTAATTTGCTTTCATTCGGATAATAAAAAGATTTTATTTATTTCCATAAAACAATAACGACAAAGGAATTATTATATATCTCTTTCTTACTTTACTTTACTCTTTTTTGTTCAATTTTACGCTCGGAATGTGGATTTTTTTAAAAATTTATATATACTGTAACTTATTATATGACAGTAATCTTAAAAAAAATCAAAGCGGTAAAAAACCCACAGTCCGGGTCCGGCATTCAGTCCGGGTCCGGGTTTCATACCAAAGTCCGGGTCCGGAGTCCGGTCCGGTCCGGTCCGGGTTTCAGTGCGTACCATCCGTAAGTCCGGTCGGGCTAGCGATAATTAAAATTTACTAGTCCGAGCTGAAAATTTAATACTAGTGTGGGGCATCGGACAAGTGGCTAACGACGCAGACTGGACTCCCGACTCAATCTTTGTTTGAGCAAAGCAGCAGCAGAGTCTGTAACAGACTATATCTGTATGAAATGTGAATAAATTGTCGATATCGATACTGGCTTTGAGAGAGCGCCGCCGATTTATTTGCGGGGCGTGAGAACAGCTGGATTTGAAGCTCTCTACGTTTGATGCGTGCACAATAGTGTCGTCTAGCTGCTTTGACGCGATCACTATCTTACAAAGGATGAGTTTGAATAGTGTATGGTCGTTTTACTTGGTGGAATGTCAATACACTCACAGTTAATGTTGACGTCAGAGTTATTCTTCACTTGCTTTTCCAAAATAATTGTTGCATGGTATTCTGTGAATTTCTCGGCAGTTATGGTGCTCTTCGGACATGCTTTTTTGAGGAATTCGTCTGGTTCAATAGCGTGAATCAGCCCCTCAACTTCTTTTTACATAAAACTAATTTTGGCTTCCACGCTTGTTCGTTCCTGTCTGGAGATCTTGTTGTAGTTTCAGTTTGGTAAGCATTTTTGAGACGTATCCATCCTCTCTTGACTTGTAATCTCTGGTGATACATTTCGCCGCTTGACATGTATCCTTTCAAGCTTGTTTATTTTTGTTACCGGGCAGGGGTTGCACTATGGCTCAATATTAAATTATGAGATTCATTCCTAAAGGTCTAGTTCATTGTTCTAATCTGACACAAATTTCAATAACTGGAATGCCACCTAAGTTGAATATATGGTGACCCACTTTAACAGCATAATTACTTGGAATTGTGTTTAATACCATGATGGTTCAATAGCATAAACTTAAATGGAGACAGAAATTTGACATGGAAGATGGTGGGTTTGTGCAAAATAAAAAAAATAGTTTACTATGATAAATGGTTAAAGAATGAATATCAATTATATGGGTCATGGGCAGAGTTGTTATGAAATATCAATATGGCAGAGAACTGGTTTCTAGTTTCATATAAAGTGACCTGACTGACATGAAATAACAAAATCAAAGGAGTATCCCTATTTGTCTAATCTTCAAGGTGAAATTAAACTAGTATAACAATATTATGCTATTGTGTAAATCTACAGAAATAGAATTTGCTTCAAGTAACAGAAATAACTTAACTATGTCACTAGTAACTTATTTAACGAGTAGGTGGGTAATTAGTCCTATAACATATGACCACGGGAGCACTATTTACTATTTCTATTTACTGTTCTGATAAAAAAATTTACTATCAATATGCCACACTTCGCATTAAAAAAAATATAAAAATATCAGTATAAAAATGTTAAAAAATGAATAAGAATGCGAAGTCATATGTTATAGGACTAGTGGGGTATAAGAGCTTGTTACACCAGGCTTTTCATAATCATTTGGTTTGAAAAGGATACTAGTAGTCTGTCAATGATTCTTGATTTAGAAAAATGTAATTGCAAGAAAAAAAAATACACATTACTTAGAATACTTTAGATCATTCGGGTAGTCTTTATTTAGTATGTACAAAAGAACAGCCAGTAGTCATTGAATATTGTAGATCATTCCAGTATTTTTGACTTATTTATTTGTACAAAATAACCAGCCAGTAGTCATTGGATACTGTAGATCATTCAGGTTATCTTGACCTATTTATTTGTAAAAGAACAAAACAACAGCCAGTAGTAATTGGATACTGTAGATCATTCAAGTAGTCTTGACTCTTGATCTATTCATTTGTACTGAACAAAAAACAGTCCGTTGTCATCTTTACTTCACACACACACATATACGAATATCAATTATATGCTTACCAGACATGTTGCAATGTTAAAATTATTACGGTATGTGAAAATAAACTTGCATAAAAATATGCCAATATTAGAGGCAGTGGCGTCATTTTTTTGATTTCCCAATATTTTCTATGCGTTTCCATTTTAAGGGTACGTACTGTATTCAGTAAATATTTCGGCGAATTAGAGTACAGGAAGACATGACAGGACTACAATACAAATAAATGGGAGAACATACTTGTAAAGTTGTCATTTTAATGTTATATTTAACATTGCCATAAAAGCAGGAGGTTTGGCATGCCACAAAACCAGGTTCAACCCACCATTTGCTTCTTAAAATGTCCTGTACCAAGTCAGGAAAATGTCCATTGTTATATCATAGTTCGTTTCTGTGTGTGTTACAATTAATGTTGTGTTTCTGTAACTTGTTCTCCTCTTATATTTGATGTGTTTCCTACAGTTTTAGTTTATAACACGGATATGTTTTTTTCCCAATCGATTTATGAATTTCGAACAGCGGTATACTACTGTTGCCTTTATTCATCTTATATCAGTATTTTTTTAAAGACATACATATCCAGATGTATGCAGTTTGAAACATCAATCAAAAGTAATAAAAGAAATATCTATCAGTGTCATGAATTTACTTAGGGGACGACCATTTGATATTCGGGGTGGGGGGGGGGGGGGGGAGGATTTGTTTTTGATCGGTTATTTATTTTTGTAAACTAAGAGGACAGATTATTCATTTTCTGCACTATTGAAGCAAGATTTTTCAATTTCATTAAAGCAAGGGACTGATTATTTATTTTCACAACTATATTCATAATCGAAAACCTACAATTTAAAAAAAATTATTTGATAATAATACAAATAATACATGTATAGTCAAGTCATTATGTACCATTTAATCAGAATTAATCCTCATCCTCTACAGAAATGAATCTTTTATATTCCCAACTGCATATACAAGTATTGCATATACACATAGTATTAAAGTTTGGTTGTAACCAGCGGAGCGAGGCAAATTTTGAAGGGTATTGTAGCCACTGAAGGCCCAAGAAGCTGTAAAAACAACGACGCAAAATTATGCTTTCTAGGTGTTCCAAAGACCCTTTCTGGCTTTCATAATCTGAAAATGCAAGTTTTGTTTTAATAATTTTTTGACAATATTTTGGTCGCAAAGCAAAATGTATAAATTCAGTGTAAGACTTAAGTTTCTAGGGACAACATCAAAAGACCAATGTGCATGTCAGATAAAGTAAAAATGGAATAAGTCTGTGGCTACTGTTTTTTTTAAACTCATGATCAAGTTCATAACAAAATTGCTAGATTACTAAAGGAATGCAACACTAACTAGAATACAAAAGGGCAATCAATGAACAAAAGACAAATAAATAAGAAACATTGATCCTGAAAAATCAAGGCTAGGTCTGAGGGAAAACAGAAGTTGATTCTTGCAAGGCACTAGCCTTGAACACAATTTGCTATAGACATTTTATAGAGACAAGCGTTTGGTTTTGAAATTTCCTACACGAGTTATTTGCCGCAATGTAGTTACGGCCCTGTTAAAATAAAAGTGAGGTAAGGTTTCCTGAGACAATATACCTCAATAAATGAAACCAATTTTCAGACATTTCAAGTATATTTAAAAAAAAAAAAAAAAAAGATGAAGGTATGAAGAAGCTGGTGCCATCTCATACTTTCGATAAGACCTGTTTTTTTATTTTCAATACATTGCAAGTCAGGTAATTCATTTTCAAATTACCACAGAACAAACCATTTATTTTTGTGATTATCAAGGCTGAGTTATTTATTTTCAAAATCCTCCTGCCCCCCACCCCCGAATATTAAATGGTCGTCCCCTTATCCTTTGTTGAAAAACAGAATCTACTTTGCGTAATTTGAACAGCCGTTTCACACTGATAATTGTGTAGCAAATGAAGTTATTTGCATAAAATTTTAGCCCACTATAAATTATATTCTATACTGAAACTACTTGCAATTAACATGAAAAGTTGACTTAACACAAATTCTCTTAATTTAAAAAAATAAAATATTTTTATTAGCTTGTTCTTATTTTGAACGAGAGATAATTTACACACTTTCACTTACATTCTTGTTGTAATGCATTAAAGAGTTGGAAGACGAATTCCATTACGGAATTTAATAAACCTAGGATCAAAATGACCATCCGGGAGTTTCTAATACTGTTCCCTGTTTTAATGAATAATGATAACCGTTGATTTGATAATATATGTTCTTCAAGAACTTCTTGTGAATAATGTCACGGATATAAATTACCATTGTTAACAGCATACGTAAAATCCGAAGTCCATTGCTAAACTTTTTATGCCCCACCTACGATAGTAGAGGGGCATTATGTATTCTGGTCTGTGGGTCCGTTCGTTCGTTCGTTCGTCCATCCGTTCGTTGTACCGTCCGTCCGTCCGTCCGTCCCGCTTCAGGTTAAAGTTTTTGGTCAAGGTAGTTTTTGATGAAGTTGAAGTCCAATCCACTTGAAACCACTTTATGAAAAAAATCGACCAACTTTAAAAAAGTGTAAAATCAAATTGAACAATCAGTCTGACAACTCATGTATTTAACGAAAAGGGTTTAAACCCCACTGAGTAAAGGTCTGACAACTTTAAGTATGTTAAATTTCTGATAGTTCGTATCCAGTCGTCCTGGTGAAGTGGTATGTGTCGTGGCGTTATGCTAAAGATCTTCAGTTCGAATCCCAGCATATACACTGGATTTTTTCTACGTGAATTTTGATAGATAGTCTTCTCCGTATAATTAATTATAAGTTTTATACTGGATTTGACATTCCCGCCAAAATGTTACAGAACAAAGGAAAGCATGCATAACAAAGAAACTTAAACTGGGGTGATCTGGTAGGGGTGATCCGGCTCAGATCACCCCTGTTAGAACAAAGGAACTGGGATGTTACTAGAATTTTCAATGGCTTAATTAGTAGTTTTTTTGTCTTTATTCATAATTTACGTTTCACAAATAATACATACTTTATTGTATTATATTATAAATCACTTTAAATGATTGATTTTGATTTTTGAATGTTCGTAAACAATAGTCTTAATATTTAATTACATACCAGCTCCTTTGTTCTAACAGGGGTGATCTGAGCCGGATCACCCCTACCAGATCACCCCAGTTTAAGTTTCTTTGATATGCATGCTTTCCTTTGTTCTGTAAAATTTTGGCGGGAATGTCAAATCCACTATAAAACTTATAATGACGGAAAGGACTATCTATCAAAAATCACGTAGAAAAAATCCGTGTATATGCTGAGATTCGAACTCGAGACCTTTAGCATATCAAGCCACGACACACACATACCACTACACCAGAATGACTGGATGAAATAATAGTAATTTGACATGTTTGAAGGAAGCAAGATCTTTCAATAAGTGGGGCGAGTTGTCAGACCTTTATTCAGTGGTGTTTAAACCTTTTTCGTTAATAAGTGAGTTTTCAGAATGATCATAGTTCAATTTGATTTTACACTTTTTTAAAAGTGGGGCGAGTCGGTAAACAAGGTTGGGGCGAGTTTTTAATAATAAAGTGGCGATATAGTGTGGGCCGATTGGCCAGTGGGGCGAGTTGACATTGTTTGATATCTACTCATCGTGTTTGTGGGTCATTAAGGGTATAGTAATATATAAAGTATATTGTAATGTTTGTGTGGCGTTCTAAACTAGATTTTATGAATTATAAATGGTTTTTCATCTAATCTAAAACAGCTGGGATGTAAAATAGTAATCCCACTCGGACTTGGTGTGTCAGTGTTAGGTCACCCTCTGGCCTCTGACCACCGGGTTGATCTTACACTGACACACCGCATCCTTGTGGGATAACTATTAAAGTTATAATAAACGAGTGACCGATGAAAAATAATGTCATTCCAATTCTTGAACCAATGCATACAAACATCATAAACTTAGTCATCTGTGCACGATTTTATCATTTTTTTCGCATAAATTTCATACAATCGTCAATTTTTTTTTCAATCGGTCAGTGTTGTTGTGAAAATATGGCAGGTAATTAAAGTTCGTGTTTTGAAGCCGAAGTTTAACGATTATCACCTGTTTGTCAACAAACATCAAAAAGCATGGATATTGAGAACGTGTTTAACATGTACAATCAGATAATAGTTTATTTTAAGGACATCCATGCATATTGCGATCACCGGATTTTTACGAGATGGGTCACACTGAGGTCACTTAAAGTCTTTGCAGATAATGCATCGGGAAAACATGTCGGGAAATTGCTTCCTGGAATAGAAGCAATTATAATAAAGTAAACTTCTTCTAAATATGAACAAATTAAAGAATTTTCTTCAGGAAAAAGTATATGTACATAAGTTTTATAATGAAAACTATCCATTGAGTTATAAAGAACATATGCATTTTTTTTTTTAATTTGAGGTCAAATTCTTATGACTTTAAAACAAGGATTTGTATAGTATGTCTAACTATACAAATCCTTGTTTAAAGGCAGTGTCTGCGCGTACCCGCATGCGGGTACGAATAGCAAACAATCCATTCTGTTATCGGCTTATATCCTTTGCATAAACATTCGTAAAATTGTTATGGTTTTATGATCTTTAAAAAGCAACTAAAACATGTAAAATGTAACGGATTCGTATGTGCATTCTTTATTCCAGTACAAAGAGAAAATGCCAGTTTTCTCTGTATTTGTTTTCAACCCCGAGTATATATTCATACACAAAATAACTATGAATCCCAATATAATTTATGAAAGTAAAATTTGGAAAACGTCCTTGACAAATATACATGAACAATCTTTGTATATGCCTCATATACCATATATATAATGTACAAAAATGACCTGCGCGATGATCTATTTTTATGCAAAAAAAAAAAGTCGATCATTAATCATACAGGGTAGTCTACAAGTATTTGAAACATTCCTGACCTGAGCTTGATTTGTTTTTAGATTTCTGCTTACTTATAGAAGGTATACACATTAACGTCTTCAGCAGAAAGTTATTTTAATTTTCACTCAACAATCCCATAAATGTTCATAAGACGTATGCTATCCGAATGTCATAACCATAGATTTATAGACAGGACTACTTTTGCTAATTTTTGATTTTACTGATGTCAATTGAAATATCCTCTTATGGCCATAGCAGGTACGCACATACAAAGTCCTGAGCATGGATTTATTCTGATGTCCTTTAATCAAAGAGCAGCTTGCTCTGAGGGATACGATTGCCATTGCTTTCATTGATACTAGTCCAAATAATTATGACGTCTTGTAAGGCTATTTTAATTTTTTTGCTTTGACGCCTTCCGTCGATGTAAGGCGTCAAAGTCAAAAAATATAATAGCCTTTCAAGATGTCATAATTATTTGGACTACATTGATACATGTATTAGTATTATTTTCAAAAATAATTCAACTGTACGTGTAAAATGCTCGTAAATGTAATTTACGTAATCTGAATAGTTATTTAACTTTAAAAATAGCCAATCCTCGATAAAAGTGTATGAACAATGTAATTATTGTGTTTTATTTTTGTACTATCAATTCCAAGTTTACTTTCCACAGCAGTCACTGAAAGCGTACCTTATCACCTATTTTCCTGCGTGAATTCTAGGTGGAACCCCATTCCTAACTCTTTAAATATTTAATTTCCTTAGGGTCAGTGGACTTGACTCCTTTCCGTACACATTCCTCTGTTTAAATTGCGATCGGTTTTAATATAATACGACGTCTATCGACATGACGAGTTAATTTTTCTCGACGTACCGTCGTTTGACGAAAGTTACTTATGGAAGGGAGACAACTTGAAGCGATAGTGTGGAAGTCTCCATTTTGGCTGAAGGGATGTTCTAGTTCTACTTTTACGTTGTGGACTACATTTATTTAAATTTAAATGATGAATATGATTTAAATTATGCAACAACAATCACCCTCAATAGTAGACAGACATAGAAAGGATCTCGTGAGTATAAAATTAATCAATGGAGTGGGGAATCCAGAGCAACCATTCACTCTGATACCCCTGCAAGTCAAGAAAACTATACGCATGCCCATACCTACGTAAACAAACCCTAGACTTTTGATTTGTAGCAAGGACGTTTATTAAATGTTAATTAAACGACCTCAATTTCTTTATGGAAGTACAATATCATTTATCAGTTTCATAACGGTGACATATAGAAAAACTCCACTTCAGTTCTGATATGACAGAAATAGATTTGTCGATCGGAATTTAGAGAACTCTCGCATGTTATCAAAACTGGGGAATTCCCTCTGACGTGTTTCTAAATTTATAAAAAAACACTAAATATAAATACTGCTTAATTCTGGTTTTCCGTATTGTTAAAAACACGCATACAAGTCAAGGGAAATGTCTAAACATGAAGATTACGAGAAGAACCTTATAGGACAGTTGTTTAATTCAATCCTTTTGTTTTTTATACCATTTAAAGCAAGACAATCTCAAAAATCTGAAATGTTCCTTGATGTTTAGAATAAAATGGTTGACGTGAGGGCATGGCCCCGAGTCAATGGTATACGTTTACAGATTGCTTAAAAGCAATCGTATCCCAAAAGTAATTATTTAGTCATAGAAAGTATACACATCCAATGTCCTGAGCATGCATTTACTTTGTTATTCACTATAAAGTCATATAATGGTCAAAGATTGGCACAACCAACGTCATGAGCGTGGATTAATTCTGATGACTATTGAATAGATTTTCATGGTCATGCAAGTTTTGAACATCTAAGTCTTGAGCGTGGATTAATTTTTATGTCCATTGACAGTTTTTATATTACTCATACTGTAACACGATTGGAACATCCAACGTCCTGCGCGTAGATAATTTCTTATGTCCACTAAAAAGTCATACAGGTGTCAAAGACGATTGACCCATCTAACGTCTTGATCGTAGATTTATTCTGATGTTCATTGAAAAGTAATATTATGGTCATTGAAACTTAGCACATCCAACGTTCTGAGCGTGGATTAATTCTGTTGTCCATTGAAAAATATCTCATGGTCAGACAAGATTGGCACATCCAACATCCTGAGAGTGGATTAATTTTAAAGTCCATTTAAAAGTACTATTTTGATCGTAGAAAATTTGCACACCAAACGTCCTCAGTGTGGAATAATTCTGATGTCCACTAAAAATTAATATAACGGTCAAAGAATATTGGCACATCCAACGTCCTGCGCGTGCATTTATTCTGATGTCCATTGAAAGGTAGTATTATGGTCATATCAGATCGGCACATCTAACGTCCTGAGCGTGTATGTGTTCTGGTGTCCTCTAAAAATCATATAATGGTGAAAGAAGATTGGTACATCCAACGTTTCTAAGCGTGAATTAATGCTGATATCCATTGCAAAGTAACATTATGGTTATATCAGATTGTCCCACCCAACGTCCTGAGCGCGGATTTATTCTGATGTCCACTAAAAAGTAATATAACGGTCAAAGAATATTGGCACATCCAACGTCCTAAGCATGGAATAATTCTGATGTCCATTGAAAAGTATTTCATGTTCATCAAAGATTGGCACATCCAACGTCATGAGCGTGGATTTATTCTGATGTCCACTAAACATTCATAAAATGGTCAAGCAGATTGTCAGACCCAACGTCATGAGCGTTGATTAATTCTGATATCCATTGAAAAGTAATATCATGGTCATAGAAACAAGGCACATCCAACATCCTGAGCGTGGATTATTTTTGATGTCCATTGACAAGTATTTCATGGTAATCCCAGATTGGCACATCCAACGCCCTGAGCGTGGATTAAGACTGATGTCCTCTTAAAAGTCATACTGTGGTCAAAACAGATTGGCACATCTAATGTCCTTGTCGTGTATTAATTCTAACAGCCAGTGAAAAGTATTTCATTGTCACTCAAGATTTGCATATCTAACGTCCTGATCGTATATTTATTCTGATGTCCATAAAAAAGTAATATTATGGCCATTGAAACTTAACACATCCAACGATTACCGCGGATTAATTCTGTTGTCCATTGAAAAAAATTTCATTGTCAGACAAGATTTGCACATCTAACATCCAGAGTGTGGATTGATTCTGATGTCCACTTAAAAGTGATATAACGGTCGAAGAAGACAGGCAGATCCAACGTTCTCAGTGTGGATTTATTCTGATATCCATTAAAAAGTATTTCATGATCATCAAATAATGGTACATACAACCTCCTACACTTTGATTGTTCTACTGTCCATGGAAAGTATTTCAGGGTAATCCAAGATTGGCACATCCAACGCCCAGAGCGTGGATTAATTTATTCTGATGTCCACTAAAAAATAATATAACGGTCAAAGTAATATTATGGCCAAAGAAACTTGGCCCATCTAACGTCCTAAGCGTGGATTAATTATGTTGTCCATTGAAAATATTGCATGGTCATATATATAAGATTGGCAAATCCAACGTCCTGAGCGTGGATCACTTCTAAAGTCCATTTAAAAGTACTATATGATGATCATAACAAATTTGCACATCTAACGTCTTAAGTGTGGATTAATTCTGATGTCTATTGCAAAGTATTTCATGGTCATCAAAGAATGGAACATCCAACGTCCTGAGCGTGGGTTTATTCTAATGTCTATGGAAAAGTCTTTCATGGTAACCCAAGATTAGCACGACCAACGTCCAGAGCATGGATTAATTCTGATGTCCACTAAAAATTCATAAAATGGTCAAAGCAGATTGGCACATTCAACGTCCTGAGCGTGGAGTAATTCTGATATCCATTAAAAAGTCAAAGGATGGTCATAGAAACATGGCACATCCAATGTTCTGAGCGTGGATTATTTTCCGATGTCCATTGACAAGTATATCATGGTCATCAAAGATTGGACATCCAACGTTGTGAGTGTGGATTAATTTTGATGTCCACTAAAAAGTCATACTGTGACTTTCCAGTGGATATTTGAATAACTCATTTTCAGGACGTTTGATATGGATTCTTTCTTTTGACCACTATATGACTTTTCAGTGGAAATAAGGGGAAATCTCCATGCTCAGGACGTTGGATATGCATTACTTCTTTAACAAAATTATGATTTTTCAGTCGATGTCCACACTCAATTGAAAACAACGTTCAAACCTATGATTGCGTTTTGATAAAAACACAGATTTTACGTGTGCATTCAACACAAATTTTCCTAAAGACAAAAAAAAGTTATTTAAACAAAACGGAATTCACCAGCCGGTCTAACAAAAGTGGTTCTTAAACATTGCTAGTTGCCAAGGCGATTACCAAATACACGGATCACCAGATTTAACAAAATGAAACTTAATCATAAATTTAGTACCAAAGGGAAAACAACAAACTTGCTGACAGAATGGGGTATATTTATGGCTTTTCAGTCGATACCAGAATAAATCCACGCCCTGGACGTTGGATGCACAATCCTTGTCTATCTTTTAAATAAACTTATTCTAAAGGGTTACCAATTCAACACTGTAATAAGATCATTGTATATTGTTTTTATTGGTATAAATATTGATTTTGTTAGCAGTAAATTAAAAGCAAACCAAATATTATATTATATTAAACTAGTATGTTATATATAGATTATAACAAGGCATTTTTGATATCAGACCCCTTATTAGCAGTCATGCTCGAGGGATGTTTTTGACCAGACCAAAAACTGTTTTTAAAACTTTGTAAAGATGATTGTGTTGTAACATTTGTTTTTCATTTTTTAATTACAACGTAACAATATCTTTATTGCATATTTGCTGTAAAAATTAACTTAGTTTACAGCTTTTAACTGAGTAACCCTCATGTTAGCTTACCTAATAGTTAAAGTAAGCACTATTTGGTAAGATATTATTTCTTCATAATATTAGTATTCATAACTTAATTCATTTCTCCCTTTTTTATATAGTTTAGATATCAGGAATCAACTCCGTTTTCGGTATGATCCGTGTTGCCATTAATATTGGGCATAGTGTTTGTTTCTCAAAACATGTGCGTTATCGGATGTAGCTTAAGATGTATGTCGTCTAAATATTATTATTATCCACAGGATTTAACTTATGTAATTATATTTGGTGAGTGTTCAAACGTTATTGATTTTTCTACTGATTTTTTCTTAAGGTAATGCACAATTTAAAAGTAAAGTTTAACCTAATTAAGTTAAACATTCATAGATTTGTATAATGATTTAAATAATGAATGTATTGTATAAACAAAATATTACGCTGATAGAAGAATTTTTATTTGATAAGTATATAGAAAACTAACTCGAATAATTCAAGCCCTTTCCGTGTCCGATTTTCTCCCACACGAGGTTAATGTAGCCTTCGTAGATCAGCGGAATATAACGACTGAATTATTCGGGTTAATAGAAAACTGGCAAAATAGAATATTGACCCAAGCTGTTGGTGAAAAATTGCGGACTTATATATATATATATATATATTTTTTTACATAGTAATATTTTATTTGAATTTTACATTTTTTAGAGATACATAAAGTACCGGTATCTTATCCCGGCCTCGTTAACGTTAGTATATAGCATTTCAGTGATAAAGTTAGTACTTGTTAGTGCATATATAATGTCTAAAAATAGCAACAATCAAAATTCAATCTATTTAAGCGTGGGTCAGTTTGTGAAAATAAACTGATACAGTTACTGAATTAAAATTATATAAATGTCTAAGAATATAACTTAAACACACTAATTAATACATTAAAAAGTTCTATTAGATGTTAAATAGAAATACGCAATATTCGCTAAACAAATTAGCTTCATCAGGCGTTTGCATCTCTCAAGGTGAAATCGGATGCATGACAAAAAATATTTGTGTAGCTAAATCTATACAAGAGTTGAGGAAAAGTGTAACATGTTGCATAAAATATGTTTGTAGCTACAACTACATGAACTTGGAATAAAAGTTTAACACATTTATAGATGTTCGATTAATTGTATGAATTTCTATAAAATAATTTGTATGATTTTAAGATAATTATGGTTTTGATTTGTTTTTAAATCTTTTTTCGTCTCTCTCATTGAGTCCATCAGGTTCAAGAGTTCGTAACTGGTGCATCCAAAATATCTCTCTTTTTTGTCTTCCTTGTGTATCCCAATTTTGATTTTTCTCAATGATTTGAAATGTGACGTTTTCAAAATCATGTCCTGCTCTTAAAAGGTGTCTTGTAATTGGGCAGTTCCTTTCTTTTGTATAAAATGACCGATGGTTATTTAGTCGGATGTTAAATGGTGTTTCTGTTTCACCAACATATTGTATTTTGCAAGTTCCACACGTTAGAACATAAATGCAATTTTGCGTTTTGCAATTTGATGTTATGAATATGTTGTATTTTTTCTTTGTGACTGTGCTGACGAATTGGGTTTCGATAGCGGCGACTCTACAGCACTTACAATTGCCCCTTTCGCATGGTGTATAACCTCCGATTGTTGATATCTCCTGTTTAGATACTTTGGATGTTACTAGAATATCTTTGAGGGTTTTGAGTCTGCGGTAAGCCATAACGGGAGGTGATGGAAAAATCTCTTTTAAGGAAGGATCATTTTCAATAAGACGCCAGTGTTTGTGGACAATTGATGAAAGATTTGTCAGGTCAGGATGAAAGCTAACAACAAACGGGATTTTATTTGTCTGGGCCTCTTTTCTTTGTATTCAAGTAGGTTTGTTCGGTCTTTTTCTTTTGCTTTACCGAAAGCTTCTGAAATATTTTTGTTCTTATAACCTCTTGATTTAAGTTGCTGTCTGAGTTGCCCCAAACGATGGTTTAATTTTGATTCCGATGAACAAATCCGTTTTAACCTGATGGCTTGGCTGTACGGAATGCTCTTGGAGCAGTGTTTCGGGTGGCAATTGTTTGGAGAGAGAAATTGGTGTTTATTAGTTTTTTTGGTGTGAAGGTCGGTTGTCATGACTCCGTTTTCTAAAGTTATGGTGGTGTCGAGAAACGCAATTTTCTCATTTAAAACTTCAGATGTGAACTTTATCGATTGATGAAAGTTGTTACAGAAATCGAGAAATTCTTGCAGACGTTCTGCAGTTTCGTTACATTTGATGTCGATGTCATCAATATAACGGAGCCAAGACAAGGGTTTGTATGGTACATTCGAAAGGATGCGTTCTTCGAGACTCCCCATGAAAATGTTGGCAAAAGAAGGTGCCATTTTGGTTCCCATACTGGTACCATCAACCTGCAAGATGGAAATTTCTGCACTACATTTTACCAACCAAAAAATTACTTTTCTCTTGGAAAAAAACTTAAACTCCGCTATGTAATATTTGTGATGTCATCGACGATTATGAGCACTATTTTTTGACATGCAAATTTCTGAAATCATTTTGGGATCAAATAAAACTATTACTTGATAAACTTAAAATAGGACATCTTCTTCTTCTCTGGATCTTTACACCCTTTATAGGGTAACCATACTTTGTATGTCGAACAGTCCCACCACCAAAAAAAATAATTGAAGAATAAATTAACAATCGTAACACAACAACATAATATACACTATATGCATTTTTTAAGTCTGTATGTGTTTTTATAAAGGAGGTTTACAGGTTTTATTTTGACTTTTACATGGGAAGTTTACAGTTTTTAAGACTTTTAACATGCAATTAAAGGAAAAAGTATGATTTTTACTTTTAGCAGTTATTTTTCACATATTTTTTTATTTTTGGTTTACTGATCAAAATTTAATATGATAACATTTACAGATACCAGACACAAGTTGTTTCCTTTTTCCTTTTTCTTTTTCGATATTCAAATTTTGAAAAATATTCAGTCCAAACTGAATTTTTTCTGGTTTACAGATTAGGTCACATATTCACTTTTTGGATAATTCACTTTTTAGATAATTTACAAAATGAAAAAAGACAAGATTTTGGTCTTTGACCTTTAGGATTTCGCCTTTATATCTTTAAAGATAATTTGACATTAATTTATTCACTGTGAATTATGAGAACAATTAGAAAGATGATGTTTTTACAACTATTTACAGTTAATTCACAGAATATTGATGAACTGAAACTCTTAAGATTTAATGAGAAGGATTATACTGTTAAAAATAGTATTAAGTAGACTAAATTTTTAAAATGTTTTGTTTAAATTTTACATTGCTGTCCGCCCATCCTTGCCCCCACTCTCAGGCAGCCTTTTTCTTTGCTTGGTCTTTCATCACCAGTTGATATCGTGCGTTGTGTATGAGGAACACTAGTCTTCTTGATTGGAATTCTATTTGAGATATCAGGTCAGATGTGATTCTGTATATCTTTTGTATTTTTGTAATGTCCATTAATACTTGAATTGTCATTTCACATGTGAGATCTTCTACTCGCACATTCCCATTTGTGGTTAGTAGGTTCTTAATTGTTTGTAATATTGGATCTCGCAGGTAATTCCACGCTTCACATTCTATAAGCAAATGTTCTAATGTCTTTTCTCTACAGTCACAGGCTATACAATGATCTTCGGTTCCTTCTTTGTATATCTTATATCTTAGAGGTTGTAGAATATAAGTTCCAGTTAATAGTTTGATCTTGGTAGGTACTCTCTTGCTGTCTCTTGGAGATTGGTGCTTGATTCGCAATATTGGATGTATTTTTCCTGGCATGAATATATCACTGTTAAGGTATCGAAGACCGGTATAGAGCTTAGCTAGAGATGTTGTTCGTTCAATCCAGTAGGCATTGATACCTTTTTTAGCTTTATTTAACAGTTCATCCTTTTTCATCTGAATATCTAGCCACTCACTTGCATTTCCTAGGTCGTATTTTAGCATGATTGTTTTTACTGGAATAAACAAGCTGTTACTATTCATTGACTTGATGCACAATTGCCTCCTTGCTAGTTGTTTTTCTAAACTTTCGTTGGGTTGGGTACATACATTTATGAATAGGGTCATGACCTTTAAGTGTATTTGCGCTTCTACTGGTAGTATTCCCGTCAAGATGTTAATTGCCGGATCTGGTGTATTAGTTGGTAGTGACATTAGTTGCTTGAGCATTTTCTTTTGAAATTTTTCTAATTTCTCTAGATCCAGAGATTGTGGTGTCAGTAGATCCATTCCATATAATAACACCGGCAAGAGATGGATTTTAAACACGTGTATTATAGTTTCCATATCCAGTCCATTTTCACCATGGAAGCCACTTCCAAGTAGAGCATAAGCACTTCTTCTTGATTTTTTTATATTCTCCTCAATATTTGCTATGATATTTTTCTTCAAAGAGTTCGTTCGGATTATTCCTAAATGCATAGCTGAGTCAACTCTTGGCATAATAGCTTCATTCAATGTATATTCTTCCAGTAGCGTTTCTTTCTTTGTTGGCTTAGGTTTGATGTTAATAGCGACGCTTTTTTTTGGCTGTAGTTTATATCCTTCCATGCCAGCAAAGGTGTTTGCCATATTGATTTGTACTTGCATATCGGTTGTCTTTTTGCTCATGAGTGCGACATCATCTGCACATTCGCTAGTATTGCAGAGTATATTTTCAATTCTACATCCTAAATTTGATGTTTCCAGCATGTTAAGTAGATGATTGATGTAAAGCTTGTATAGATCCGTACTTAGGAACCCTCCCTGGCGTACTCCTTGTAGTACATTAAATAGCTCTGAAGTTTTGCCATTCCATTTAACTGCACTTGTTACATTTGTGTGCATACTCTGAATGATTGTCCAGTGTTTATCATCAATTCCAGCATGATAGAGCCGCTTCATTAGATGGGAATGTATAACTACATCAAAGGCTGATTTTTCGTCCAGCAGTACAAGTTCATATTCTTGATTGTTTCTTTGGCTTCACGGTATATTTCTTCGACTGGTAATGCTGCATTTGCCGGTCCTGAGCCTGCTGTAAATCCTCGTTGAGTTACATTTTGTGTTATAAGTACTGCTGGGTTGATCCTTAATTTCACAATTGTTTCTATCACTTTGTTTAATACAGGTAATACAGTGATTCCTCTGTAATTTGTTGCCATGTTTATCTCGCCTTTGTTCTTAAACACGGGGGTGAGTAATCTATCCTTTAGCATGCCTGGCACCTTGCCTTCTTTGAATATTATGTTTATGAGGTTTACTAGCAACATTTCCAATTTTTTTCCTGCATGTAATATATGTTCGACAGTGATTCCATAGATATCAACTGATTTTCCTTTATTAATTAATTTGATGGCCTTTTGTAGTTCTTCTAGTGTGGCCGGTGGTATATTCTTATCTTTCACCATCTCTGTAATTAATCCTATTTCATATTCTACTTGCTGGTGATATTGTCTATTCTCTAAGACTGTAGATTCCTCTGGAGTTGCTAAGTTTCTAAAGTGCTGTTTGAAGCCTTCCATAACATTTTGCTCACCAGACATACATATGTCTCCTACGTGCAGATCCATGATAGCATTACCCCTGTTCTTTCTATTGTTCTTTACAAGTTGATGGAATAGTTTTGTATCCTTTGTTCTTGTTTCCATTATGCGTTGTTTCTCAGTATCTTTGACTTTAGAATTTTCAATTCGCACCTGTCGCCTGAATTCCGTTTTAGTTCTCAATCTTTGTTGTTATATATTTTTTTCAGGGTCCTTTCTTTGTCCTTGCTTGACCCACTGCGCATAATATTTACGCATCTCGTCTAGGGCTAACTTTATATCTGGAGACCATACATTCAATTTAGGTTTTGCGTTGTACCTAGGCTTGTTTGAGGCACATGTAGCGGCAGCATCCTTTAGAAATCCATGTACCTGCTCTAAGACGGATGTAGCTTGTTCTAATGTTTCTAGCGGCATGTTCAGTATAGAATCTGACTGTTCATTTGTAATGGCTACATATAGGTCAATATCAACTTTATCCCATTTGACAGCTCGGTTTGTACAGTCCTTAGTTAGATTTTTGCAATCAGCATCATTCGAGATTCCATATAATATTTTCATTTTTATAGGATGATGGTCCGACGTGTTGTTCATAACGCTGTTCAGCACTTGCTTGTGTGTTGGCTTGATTTTTCCAAGTTTATGTAGGAAGTTCTCCAATTCTGAGCATTCTTCTCCATTGACCTTTACGAATGTCTTTCCTTCATTGTCGTATTTAAGCCCAGTCTCTTTTACAAACTTTTCCAGATAGTCCTTTCTCTTATTTATTCTATCGATGTTTCCTAAGTCTTCGTTTAGATCTCCTCCAATTATTATGTAATGTGTATCTTGATATTTTAGCACTATTTCATTAAGTTGGTCTATAGTGTCTTTAAATTCCTCATAATGATCTCGACTTCCAGTTGATGGCAAATAAATAGATATTAATATCAGATTGTTATTTTCTTTTCCTAAGACTTCCACGCATTGTATACGCTCTCTTCCGTCATCTAATGTTTTAATTATACTATCCAAATTCATTTTCCATATTATAGCTACTCCTCCATAACCTCTTGGCAAATATATCGGTGGGAGTGGATCATACTTATCCACACCTTTAGCGGCATAGTTCACATTTGCATCGATTTCTCCTATCAGATTTAATTGTCCTTCAAATAGCCAATGTTCTTGAACAAGTACAAAGTCATTTTGTCTAATCAGATCCCTAACCGTTGCACTGCATGATTTAATACTTTTACAGTTGAATGATACTATTTGCAGTGTAGTATTTGAGGCTTCTGTTGGTTGTGCTACCTGATCTGCCATTGGAGGCTTTGTTGGCCTAAAAAATGCTGTTGGTGATTTGGAGTTAACGGGTTGGCAACTAAGACTTGTTGATTGTGATTAGTTGATTCTATGTCAGAAACATCGGTTCTAGCACTATTGTTTCTGCTTTGCTCGTTACGTCTCCGGTCTTGTACCGTAACATGTTTTCTATTATTCGGTTGTATGTACTGAGGCCTGTTGATTGATGTTAATTTTTGCGGCAATGATGGTATAGTGGGTCTTTCCTGTGGGGCAGTATTATGTACGAATGGCATCTGGGTTATGATGATAGGTGTCATTTGTCCTGTATTCTGGTGAGCATTATATATAGGCGGCGGAAAGTTGTACCGAACAGTATCGTTGTTGTTGATAGCATCAGGGCCTAAGACTTGTCCTCTTTGGCCTTCATTTACATTATATCCTGATGTCATTATATTGCACCCTGGTTTTAAGCTTGTAGACTCTATTCTTGGCGGGTAGTTCATATTTACTTGTGCTACGCCGTTGCAAACTTTGTTCTTAAGAGGGTTTTGGATGACCTCATGGTTTGTAGGTACGCTCGGGCTTACTGTTGAGGCTATATTCATTGCAGCTCTACCATTTTCTTCATTACTTTCATAGCTTGGGTTATTGACCCTATTTTCATGATGTATGTCTAGTCTTGCATCAGTGATGTTTAGGCTCTCCGCTACTTTCTGTAGCTGATTTTCTACCTGGTCCATAACGAGATTTGATAATTTTTCATGGAAGGCTAGTATTCTGTTGTTAATTTTCCCTTGCATTTGTTAATTTAATGGTGTTGAATGCCCCATACCTTGCGGATTACTGATATTAGTACAGTGTTCATGTCAAGTCTACGTTTCATTGTATTGACTAATGATTCCAATTCACAATTCTTGGATTCTAGGTATTGGCAACGAGTTTCCAGGAGCACTATTTTAGACTGTTCTTCTTTGAATATTTTTTCTTTCATTTTCAGATGTTCTTCTGCCTTTCGCAATTTAAGTTCTCTCTCACGGATCTCTCTTAGTTTTACAATTGCAACCTCATCTTGCTCAATACGCTCTGATGTTGGTTGTTCATGAGTTGGGAATGGATCAAGGTTTGTCCTTTGTGTTGTTTTTTCCCATTTCTCTGGTTTGTCTTTTTCTCTTGTGCATATTGTTGGTTGTTATTTGCTATTTCATGATTGTTATGCAGTCCCTGCCTTTTAGGACTATTTGTTCTTATAATAGCCGTCTCCTGGGATTGCTCTGGGTTGTTTTCTTCATTTTCAGGCAATTTACAAGACTTTATAAATGTTTGTCTAGTATCAATTTGTTCATTTTCATCTTGAGTTGGTTCCAGTCTTTCGATTGTGTTGCAACAGGAGTGGCATGTGAGACTGTTACCACTGATTGTCATGCACTCAGGATGAGCTATATCATTACAAATATCACAGATTTCATATTTATCATCCATTATGATTGTGTCACATACATTGCATGTTTCAGGACTTTTCTCAGTTGAGTCATCATTACGGCTACTGCTTATTTCTTGGGTGATTTCTGGTACGTCAATGTGAGGGTAAGAAGTTTTGCTGTTTGCACCTTTTTTTACTGGAGACAATACTATTTGACTTAAAGGTTGACATCTTGGCATATTCGACATGTGTAGTCTTCAAGTTCTTCTTTTTCTAACAATTCGATCTCCTTTGTTGAGAGGCGTTGGCAGTTGTAGTGTACCCAATGTCGGCCTGAGTTACAGAATGGGCTTTTTGTTCTACAATTCTTGGTACATTTGAAACATTGAATGCCGACTTTTTCATCTTTATCTGCATATTTCGGTTGTACTCTTTTGCCTTGTAGAGCTTGTTCAAGTTTGCTTTTCATGATCTCATTTAATTTAGTGATGGTTTTGTTCTTATCTCCATTATTCACATTTTCTATTAGCTTATGTATTCCCTTTATGTCTCTGTCGCCAAAATTTTCAGGATTTTTCCCATTTACCATTATTGTACAGGTAGTAAGGTACAGGTTGACTGTGTAGGTTTGGATCAAGTATAGAATACGTGATTGTAGTACCATCGGACTTATATTTAAGTCAAATGAAGTAAATCGGTTCTTATACAAATTACATAATTGTAGTACCATCGGACTTATATTTAAGTCAAATGAAGTAAATCGGTTTTTATACAAGTTAAATTATTTTCCAGGTTTATTATTTGAAGATTGTAGTTATGTTTAATCGCCATATTAAGTTGGGATTGACAGGTCGACAGGACGACAGGTCGACAGGTTGACAGGTCGACAGGTCGATAGGTCGACAGGTTGACAGATTGACAGGCCGACAGGTCGACAGGCCGACAGGTCGACAGGTCGATAGGTCGACAGCGACATGTAAACAATTAGCTTGATTGACAGTCCGACAAGTCGAAAATGTAGCTATTTCTTTTTTTATAATTTTACAAGTTTAGGCAAACGGTTCTACAGATAAAAAAACATAAGCATCAACACATCCAATAACAGTATAAGCTATTTATAGTTTTTCATCTAATATATAAAAGAAGTAATTGTATATTTTATTTGAGAGGAAAAATTAAATTTCAACAAAACAAAACTCGTCAATTACTTTTTCTTTAAGTTTACAGTGGCGCTTTTTAATCCATTTTAGTTTATCTTTTATTGGCCGTTTCATTTTTTTTCATTAAAGATTGCAATGTCCTTTAAAAATTTATGAAATAACATTAAACATTTTCATTAGATAAATACATGTACAATTATAATTTTGAGGCTTTACAACGAATACAGAGTTCTGTGAATAAAAGTAATAAAATTTATCATGCGAAAGCACATATAATTCAGTGGTTTTAATTTAGTTTAATAGAAAAGTGAAAAGCAATGGTGACTGTTTAAAAAAGAAACTAACACCCAACAAGCAGTAACACAATACGATACAGTTCAATTGCTGACTTGTCGACTTGCTGACTATTTTTTTTGAGTACTCAACTTCCCCCTACACAACATCCTGACTTAATGACAAATAATCTATGGATAACATGAAACATCTGCTGACCTGTCGACCTGTCGTCCTGCTGACCTGTCGACCTGCTGACCTGTTGACTTGCTGACCTGTCGACCTGCTGACCTGTCGACCTGCTGACCTGTCGACCTGCTGACCTGTCGACATGTCGACCTGCTGACCTGTTGACCCGTCGACCTGCTGACCTGTCCCCCTGCTGACCTGTCGACCTGTTGACCTGTCGACCTGCTGACCTGTCGACTTGCTGACTATTTAACTGAGTACCAAACCTTCCCTCTACACAACATCCTGACTTAATGACTAATAATCTATGGATAACATGAAACATCTTCTGACCTGTTGTCCTGCTGACCTGTCGACCTGCTGACCTGTCGACCTGTCGACTTGCTGACCTGTCGACTTGCTGACCTGTCGACCTGCTGACCTATCGACCTGCTGACCTATCGACCTGCTGACCTGTTGACCTGCTGACCTGTCGACCTGCTGACCTGTAAACTTGCTGACTATTTAATTGAGTATCCAACCTCATGCTAGTCCCTATCCACATTGACATATTAACAGCTGTTATGTTAACCCCCAAAAACACCGACCCACAAGAACATATTTAATGTTTCAGCGAATGAATATTTCGATTATTGCCGGAACTAGGCCTTCAGATTGTTGCGCGCCTAAACATATTTAAAGTATTGGCGTATGGATATTTCGAATATTGCCGGAACTACTTAAACGTATTCTATACTTGGGCCGTAGGTTTTGCCACATTTTTCTTTCATCTTTATAGTTATTTGCACCGTGGCATTTTTCGAACTGTCAGTTTCTCTTTGGATTGTGGCTTTGCCTTTATTGCATGGCAATTCCTCGAAATAAGCAACAGTTGCATGTTTCAGAAGTTCAAATGTTGCTGCATCTGCTTTTATGACTAGTCCTCCATTTGTTTGCTTGTATTCCAGGCTTATGGAGCGCTGAGTTGCTTCTAGCTTTTTTATCAGTGCTTTATCTACATTAAGGGAATAATTCTTTATGATCTCTCTGTGTATTTTAGCATCCTCTTTCCTTCTTACGACTTGCATTTCAAAATTGCTCGCCATTTTTATATTTGTTGTCTGACTTGGAGAAAAAAAACTCTTACTACTGATCAGCAAAAAGGTACGTCGTGGATAATCCCATAATCGACTGCAATTCACTGACCAGCAGTCTTTATACAGAATATAATATGGGAGAGTCTATACGTACAAAGAGAATGTTTAAGTCAAGATTATTTCCTTTTTGATTGTTGATTTATGGTTCCCAGCTGTTTTGTATGCACTATTTTTATATGGTATTATGTCAGTATAATGGATGGCACTTTTTAACTCTTTAAGCTATGTTTTTTTTTATCCTTGTTTCTTCAGGTTGGAATATATGGGTCCAATGCACTAGATTACGATTGATCAGCAATAAGGTACGTCGTGGATAATCCCACTGTCGACTGCAAATTACTAACCAAACGCACTCTGTGTCTAATCGTGGCCTGAAGTTGTTATGGAAACAGAAAGTTAATAATAATATAGTTGGTATTGCTTTAAAGTTCTTATTGATATTGGTTTAAAGTATTTGTTGATATTGCTTTAAATTTCTTGTTGATATTGGTTTAAAGTATTTGTTGATATTGCTTTAAAGTTCTTGTTGATATTGGTTTTTAGAGTTGTATTCTTTATTTAAATTTAGGTGAAACAGTCGGTTTGCATAAGTTTGCCAATTTTACGCATCCAAACTTGAGCTAGGAGGGGATCTGGATGTACTCCGTCCTTGTATAGAGTAAGGTTGTACTTGTCTGCTAGCTAGCCTTTGTGGCAATTTTTTGAGTTTTTGCTTTGGCAGTGGCTTAGGTCAACGGATAGTGAAGGTGATACAACTCCTAGTTCCTGATTTATAGTCCTAATGTTTTGATTTAGTTGGTAGATGTATCTGCTTAAGGCACTGTCTTGATTAATGAATTGGTTGGTATATCAGGATGTTTCTGTTTAATATTCCACGGTTGAATTGAGTATGGAGGAGTTTCAACAAAGGTTAATTTACAATTGGCACATGGACGTAGAAGTTCTGCAATATTTCGAAAATTTTGAGTGGCGGTTTCGACAGCTTCTTTAGGTTTAGGATGTAGAGTGACGTATCTTGTCTTTGAATCGAATGCTGTCAAATCGCATGTACCCAACCATATATATATTGATATATTATCCAGGTGGCCAATTTTATGGGCTAAATTTTGCTGTAGCCAGTGAAGTCCTTTAAATGTTGTTCTGGACTTTGCACACCAAAAATTATGATATATCTTTACCCGTAATGATATGGTTATTGTTATCATAAGGCAGCTCTGGCGTTCCATATGCACGACAGTCGTATCAAGTTCCATTATATTTACAACGATGTCTGAACAAAACAGACATAATAGGTAAAATTGTCAAAATATAGGTACATCAGTTTACTATTAATACTAATAAATGAGGAGGAAAGGACGATAACTCTGTCTGTATGGGAGATTGCTACCGAAATAGGCGGCCTGGCGTACCTAAAGCCATAGTTCGTCTTTCCGACCTGGCCATGTTTAGCATACGGTTCAGTTTTTACATTGTTTTTAAACAGTCTATATGTACGTAGTTTATTACCATTTTGTATATTGCGCCTATCATTGAAAAGTTCTCTATGCCACTCTGTATTGTCGAGTTCTACCAATTTTTAACAGTTTTTATGGAATAAGACAAGTTGTATATATACAATTATATCTCTAATGTTTAAACTATTTACAATTTTGTCAACTTCAAAAGCCCAGCCCTTTTTCTTCCTAGATGTCAATTTTAATATTTTATATGATGTTATATTTCGTTCGGTGCGAAGAAGTCTAAATAATAGCCTACAGTAATGCATTTAATGTATTCGTTGTTTTGTTTGACAAGATGTCCATCCCATATCACCAAGAGTAGCTACATTCGAGGTCAGTTTTCCAATGGAGAGGAAATACTTGCAGGCTCTGTTTTGTACAGCTGAAATAGCAATAAACGATTTATTGCCCCATATGCCACTACCGTAAAGTAATATCGGTTCCACCGTAGCTGTATAAAGTTTAGTGTACACCTTATGAGTCATTCCTCCTGCTAATACTACTTTTGACATTAAACTGCCCAGAGCACGACTGGCTGCTTTAGCTATTTTTTTTGAGTTTTTCGTAAATGTAAGCTGTTCATCCATCTAGACACCAAGATATTTATATGAGTCACAATAATCGAGATTATTCTCCATACATTTTAAGTTAAATTCAGAACGATCGATAGACTGTGGTCGAAAATAAACGACTTTAGTTTTATTCACATTTATGGACAGTTTCCATGTTGTACACCATACACAATATCAAGCATGCGTTGAAGACTACTTTCATCGGGTGTAATTAAAGCTATGTCGTCAGCATAAAGCCGTATACTGAGACAAAAATCATCAAGCTGTAATCCACTTTCAAGGGAAGTGATACGTTGTGAGAGATCATTGACATATACAGAAAACAATGTCGGTGATATGATACAGCCCTGTTTCACTCCGGTCTCTACCACGTGGTATCATGGTCATTGTAAACATGAACAGTACATTTGATTTCCTTATATAAAGACTCAATTACTGCTAAAAAAAAAATCCACGCACACCAATTTTCTGAAGTTTAAACCATAATAAGTTCTGTTATACGGTGTCGAAAGCTTTGCGCATGTCTACAAAACACACATATGTCGATTTTCTAGAAATTTTGCGATCATTTAAGACGAAATATAGAGAATGGATATGTTCTTCACAGCTTCGACCTCTCCTGAACCTATTTTGTTCGTCGCATAAAACGTTGTTGGAAAGTTTGCTATAGCTTGCTATAGCAATAAACTTTCTTAAGGTATCAGCTTCTAACCGGAAAAGAGACAGACTATCTTACTTTAGGAAGTGTGTCCTACTTCTAGATAATGTAGTACTGGTGTTTGAAAACTAATAATAGAAAGATGCTTTTGACATTTTGAGCTTTTCTATTTTAATAGCATACAGCTTGAATTTTATTAAACTGTACTGAATTTTCATCGATAAATCAAATAATTCACTTCATTTGAAAATGACGAACAAACACTACTTCGAGGATCTGCGCTACGCGGAAAGTAAAATCAATACACACACGAGACAGCAGTTTCTACGTTATGATTTTATCGGTATTCTCCAGACATGTGTCAGATCCATATATGTGCGCCTCCAAACGAGAGTACTATAATCCCGGGGCCTGGTTTTCGAAAGTATCTTACGACTAAGACATGTCTTATGATGGTCTTATGACATGTCATAGTCGTAAGATATCTTTTCCAAAGTGTCCCAAGTTACGATTTGTCATAACTTTTTCGTAAACTTAAGACCCCTCGCGACATGACTTATGATGGTCTTATGATTGTGAACTAAAAGTTTAATTACTTTTCATGTATTATTTCATGTTAAATGCTAACCAGGTGCTCCGCAGGGCGCAGCTTTATACGACCGCAGAGGTCGAACCCTGAACAGTTGGGGCAAGTATGGACAAAAAATTCAAGCGTGATACAGCTCTGAATTTGGATTGTGATCAAATTTTTGACATTACATGGTTTTTTTTTACACAAAACAAATGTCAAGATTTTACAAATCAATTAAAGATTTCTTCTTCAAACTTTTTAAATCTAAAATTAAATAGTTGACACAGCATAGGTTTCTGACACAGAATGAATGTGGTCTAATGAACTTTTTTTGTTTTGCCTTTGAGCAATTCACTATGCTGTTGAATATTAATCCTCTCAAAAAAATGTTTGAAGAAATTTTCTTTTTATTTATGAAATCTGAAATGAGAAAAATTTAAATCCCCCCCCCCCCTTTTTTTTCACATCCCCGTTTCCCTTTTTCCAAAACTGATATCAATTCAAATTTCTAATGGAGTTTGCAACAATAACTACTCTTTTAAATACATCATAAAATAATATTAAAATGTAAAATAAAGTGCTTGTTATCACTGAATGGTAAAGATTGGTTGGTAGTAAAAGTGAATATACATTGTTTATTGTATAAAACAATAAAAAAAACTTCATCCGCAACATTTTATATTGGCAAATTTCCAATGAAGTTATTTACATAAAGTTATTGGCAAATAAAAATAGAAAATGACATCATAGTCATGTCTGGCAAATGTCCAACATACATTATCTAAGAACATTTTAGATAAGATAAGGAAAAAAAGCTTCATCAGCAACATTTTATATTGGCAAATTTCCAATGTAGTTATTTACATAAAGTTATTGGCAAATAAAAATAGAAAATGACATCATAGTCATGTCTGGCAAATTTCTCACATATATTATCAACTACTATTCTATACAAAGAAAGATAACTCCAATTGAAAATTAATTGCTATTGCACAATATTGTGCAATTAGATATTTCTTGCTATTGTGCAATACTGTGCAATTGAAAATTTCTTGCTATTGCACAATACTTGATATGGAATCCTGATTTGGACCAACTTGAAAACTGGGCCCATAATCAAAAATCAAAGTACATATTTAGATAAAGCATATCAAATAAGCCCAAGAATTTAATTTTTGTTAAAATCAAACTTAGTTTAATTTTGGACCCTTTGGACCTTAATGTAGACCAATTTGAAAACTGGACCAAAAATTAAGAATCTACATACACAGTTAGATTTGGCATATCAAAGAACCCATTTATTCAATTTTTGATGAAATCAAACAAAGTTTAATTTTGGACCCCCATTTGGACCAACTTGAAAACTAGGCCAATAATTAAAAATCTAAGTACATTTTTAAATTCAACATATCAAAGAACCCCAAGGATTCAATTTTTGTTAAAATCAAACTAAGTTTAATTTTGGACCCTGTGGACCTTAATGTAGACCAATTTGAAAAAGGGACCAAAAATTAAGAATCTACATACATAGTTAGATTCGGCATATCAAAGAACCCCAATTATTCAATTTTGATGAAATCAAACAAAGTTTAATTTTGGACCCTTTGGGCCCCTTATTCTGTTGGGACCAAAACTCCCAAAATCAATACCAACCTTCCTTTTATGGTCATAAACCTTGTGTTTAAATTTCATAGATTTCTATTTACTTATACTAACGTTATGGTGCGAAAACCAAGAAAAATGCTTATTTGGGTCCCTTTTTGGCCCCTAATTCCTAAACTGTTGGGACCTAAACTCCCAAAATCAATACCAACCTTCCTTTTGTAGTCATTAACATTGTGTTTAAATTTCATTGATTTCTATTTACTTAAACTAAAGTTATTGTGCGAAAACCAAGAATAATGCTTATTTGGGCCCTTTTTTGGCCCCTAATTCCTAAACTGTTGAAACCAAAACTCCCAAAATCAATCCCAACCGTTCTTTTGTGGTCATAAACCTTGTGTCAAAATTTCATAGATTTCTATTAACTTAAACTAAAGTTATAGTGCGAAAACCAAGAAAATGCTTATTTGGGCCCTTTTTGGCTATGGTTTTTTTTTGGAAAAAAAAGTTTGTTTCCAGTTTTTGGAGAAAAAAATAATTTGATTTGATTCTGAGGGAAAAAAAATGTTTATTTCACCCTCAGCTGCCACTATATGTAATGCTAAAATTGAAAGAAAAAAATTGTTTTCGACTTGTCGCGAAAAAAAAAAATTTGTCCAGAAAAAAAAACCATAGCCCCCCCCCCCCCCCCCCCCCAGAAAATCAAATGGTTGCTGCCTAACTCATGGTTTTGTATAAGAAATATACATATTATTTCGTTCCCAGAATATTTAATTGTACTATATTAACGTATGTGCACGGGCATTTCGTTAAGCGGGTACTCGATGTACCGAATCTAAAAAGTATTCACAGTTAAATAACAATGCATGTATGATGATACACGAAAGCGAAGTTCAAGATTTATTGTTCAAGATTTATTATATATTCCATACTAAATTTAAACAAAATTATTTACTCATATTTCAATTCCTTTTTGTGAAAAATTCCATGTTCATGATAATGAAAAAAATAAAATATTCGTAAATGCTAAGAATGGTTATAATTTTTAAATATGTTCATATAGTACTGCAACCAGAGTTCATTTTTTAAAACTTTAATGGTCCGGAAGAACACACACCTAAATTATATATCGATGGAAAGAGGAAAACGTGTACAATAAGAAAAGTTGGGTCGTAAAAATCCAGAGTGGTCAGAATTTTGTGAAATTGAGGTCAAAGGTCAGACCAAAAAATATCAATATTTCAACCACAAGAACAATTAAAAAGGAGAAATATTCTGATATTTGTTCAATAGAATGCTACAAAAACGATTCAATCATAAGCATATGCTATAAATGATGTTAAAACGACAAATTTGACTACTTATATGAAGAGCTTCCATTACAAAATGGCGTTGATTTTGAACCTTGTGATTTTTTTCCATTTAAGAAATAGCAAAAGAAGAAGTGGCCTTGACCTTTTCACATCCATAAACTTTCATATTGTGTATAGTATTTCACTATAGTATATAACAGAATTATTTTCTAAAGTATAAAACACCAGTTTATCAAATTATTTCAATATTTTTTCTATCTTTGAAGAAAACAAAATTCAAGCGCTGAAACCGTGTTTTTAATTTTGCATCTTAAAGGTTGTGTATTTTGTGAAAATTAGTATCTAGTTAAAGATAAATACATATTGTGTATTTGCAAAGTCTGGACAGAGCAGTTATTACACAAAATATACCGTATAGTCACCCGAGGCGAATGCGAAGTTTAAAAATTGAGTGTAAAACAAAGTCAGTTTGGTGCATGAACATTATTTTGGTGGGATAATCCTGGTAAAAAAGTTAACTCATTAATTTTTTAAGGGAAGGATGAAAAATTATACAATGCAATGCAAATTTTCTAATGTTGTAATTCAGAATCAGTCATGATCCTTATATAACTTTTAAAAGCGACACACAATAGCTCAAGTATTCATAAAATAGGGACATGAATGATCAATCTCTTAGTCATCATATGCGGATTCAGTACGCGTATTAGCATTACAAGACACTTCCCCTTTTTTTATAAGAACAAGTTCGGTGCAGGACAGAGTTTGTTCAAAGCAAACACAGTTTTTTTAGTACAAATGCTATCTGGAGCGTAAATACCGTCATGATTTGGTCAAACTCGTCAGATATAGTCTTACCTTTGCATAGGAAACACAAAAGAAATGTGAGTACCAAGTTTCGATCAATGTTCGTGACCCATATTCCCATATGCATATGCATGATGTATCTGCACTGTCAATCCCAAATGTAATGGGGCGAATGTTGCTACAGAAACGATTGATTTTGTAATAGCCATACATTTACGAATTTTTGTTATCTTTAGGGACAATATACGGTTCAGAAGCGCCTTTGTGTTATTTTTCATCGATTAACTATCAAATGAACTTTTGAGCCTAGGCTCCGTGTTGAAGACCGGACCGTGACCTATAATGGTTTACTTTTATAAATTGTGACTTGGATGGTGTGTTGTATCATTGGCACTCATACCACATCTTCCTATATCTATTAACAAGCTATGCGGGCATCATTTCCATAGAAATACCAAAACGAGGACATAGCTCATAAGAGCACTTTAGGCAGGATGAAGTAATTGTTCTTCTTTTAATGTATCCTTGATATTTTCAGACACATCTTGGTGTAATTCTGAAAATCATAATATAGACTTCAATTTTCCTGCAGCAGATATGGCATCCCCTAAATTGAGTTCAGAGCTAAACTCTATAATTCATATCCCTTGGCCCCACTGTGTCTGAATTGTAAGGTGTCACAATATCTAGTTAGTTCTGGAGTTTGGCAGTTTGGTAAGCATCAGAGACAATCTTGGGTAAAATTGATCGGTATATATAGAGGATGTGCTACATGAGACAGCTTTTTCTTATGGAAGAACAAATCACATCACTAACAATCGTTATTAATGAACTGACAGCAAGTTCAAATTCTAATTTTTCAGTGACTGTTTTACTTCATTGCACAGGTGTTGACTTCAATAAGTACTTGGTTATGCATGGATAAATTATTACTCACATTAATAAGCACAACATAAAAGACTGTCAACACGTTTAGAGGACTCAGTTTTGCGTAGTTTTCTGTTTTTTTTTAAAGGTTTTTCTTTTTCATATCCAAACTACAAGGAAGAAACTGAGCGCGAGATCGTATAAAAGTGTCAGGTTGTGAGGATACATGTCGATCAGTTTGATCACATACATGGATTTCTGTTGTTTCTAATTTAAAGTTCCCCAAGGGTGACTGGGGAAACGAAATATGGTCACTTGGTCTTCCCCCGACCGGCAGTAAAACGAAGTTGGGCGTCCGTTTGGCTGTGCGGGATGTATCAAGTTCGCAGTCACGTCCGGTCAGAATGGGGACGTTAAATCCGATGCCTCGTGTAAAGGGAGTGTCACGTTCTTTGCACGGTAAAAACCTTTGCATCAACTCTTTGAGGGGTCCGTAGGTGGTATGTTGCAATGGGAAATTTCTGTCCCAATCCAATATCCCGTCATTTTCCAGTGGCAGTCTAAATTTTCCCGATCATCATCCCGAATGGCCTCTATTATGACTAAACCTACCTATTGTTTTTATTGTTAGCTTGTTCTCGTCCTGAACATGAATAAAATATTTGCCACTGGACTTTAAGCAACCAACAATCAATCAATCAATCTAATTTAAAGACACACCAATTTTGCCTTCTGGTGCAAGTCTCATAACATCACTGATGATTCGCCTACGGAAAGCAGAATATCAAGAGAAGTTGGTTTTAGCATCACTTTGTCTAACACCAAATCTCTGCGAAACTTCAATAGTACTTTTCCCCCCGACCACTTGCATGCATATTAATTGCTCTGAGGTTAAACATTGACATACACTGTATTTTTACACAATGTCAACTATAGTCATTATCCGGAAAAACTTCTTATCCGAAGGATTTGGTTAACTTTTATATAAAGTCAAAATTTTATTAACAAAAATATAGGGAAACCGGTACTATTTATTCTGCCATAGGCGACAATGTTAACATTTTCTAAATTTACCACTTTTTAAGATAAAAACCTGGATAAAACAGTTATATGTTGTGTTAGTACTTTATTACTCTGTTTTAAAAATTAAAGCCAAATAGTATCATGACCAACTTCCAACGGAGCTTGTTTATGTTACCCATGCCCACCGTCATTTTGCACCAAATTTATGAAACTTTGCAAGTCTTTTCGAATAATCCTCTAGAAAATATTTCAATAGGTTTTAAAATGTATATTGTAAATATACACACTGCAGTTATTCATAGATAAATAAAAAATATATTGTACCCTTACATCCAATCACAGCGCTCCTAATTTGACTTCCTTCACCTGCCTTGGGTACACAAAAGGCCAACCTAATGCTGGGAAAATTAAATACTACCGTTTTCCCTATAACTTATTTACAGAAAATACACGAAAGAACTACTAAATATATTCAAATCACTCAAAAATAAATTAACTTCTCCTACAAAATCTGCATAATCACATCAAAACTATCAAATTGATTGTGAATGAAAAAATAAATGGTGGAGCTGATTGACGGATAGGAAATTCCCGTAATTAAAAAAGGTACATAAGATGTTTTTATTTTTGAGTTTTTGACAAAATTGTTTGGAATTTGCCCAACAAAATTTGCATGCAGTATCGCAATAATATGATTTGTCCTCTCAAATGTCAAATACTGTTTTTGAATCATATGTTTTCTCGTTTTCAAAGAAAAACGCGTTAAATTTCTATCTAAAAAACAGCCAACTTTAAGTTTAAAAGTTTTACTTGGAGATGGTATTATATTTATGTCTTCATCATTCCGATGATCCTTGATGATATGTGCATAGAAAATATTTACAAAAATAGCGGGAAATTTAACATAAACCACTATGGAGATTTTCCTGAACAATGCGCCAATGTTTCTTCTAAAACACCTTTATAGTCGTTGCGCGTCACAATCTAAAAACAATTGGGTCCTAAATCAACTTAAATTAGTCTACCCCCTAATTTCATTTTGTCAATTTTACAATTTCCGTTTTTAAACCGTAGCTTTAGAACTTTGAACATAAACCGCTCTTGAGATTTTCTTAAACAAAGCGTCAATATCGCCTCTGCAACACCTATATAGTAGTTGCCCGTAACAATCTCCAAAAATGGGCCCAAAATTAACTGAAATTGGCCTGTCCCCTAATCTCATTTTGTCAACTTCACAATTTTACTGAGTTTTTTAACCGTAACGTCAGATTTTAGGACAAAACCACTCTGAAGTTTTACAATGCGCCAATGTCTTTTCTACAACACTTGTTTAGTTGTTGCCCATCACAATCTCTATAAATCGGTCCAAAATTAAATTAATATGGTCTACCCCCCTAATTTCATTTTGTCAACTTCATTTATTTTAATGTAAGAATTCGATTTCAAAAGTCGGTAATATGTAAAGGGTCTCTGTAATTTTTCGCTAGATCGAAAAAACGTGATTGTTTTAAGTGAAATTGTGGTTTTTAGTTATACCACATAATTGTTCTCTGGCTATTATTGTTCGCTACAATTGTTGTTGACCAATATATAGGGACCGGACGTGGAGGAAGGTGGACGTGTTTTCTGAGCTGACCTATTCTGTCGCCTACACTTACCCGCACCCACTTATTAGTTGATTGTGTCATTACTCAAACACTAGTGCAAGTATTTGACAATTTATTGTCATTTAATAGCGGTTTTAGCAGAAAATTCATTGCGAGTGAAGGACAGGTAACATAGCGTCACCCAGCGCCATCTTGAAAAAATTTCAAAACTTTCAAAGCAAAGGTGTTAAGTCTATACTTCACCTGAAATTAGTCTCTCCTTTCCCGGGAAACACAAGAACAATGTGTTGCTGATGTTTACTGAATTTTTAATGAACTTTTAACGAACTTTTAGTGTCCATTATTTTATCCAAATCGAGTAGTTTGAAAATGATCAGTATTCTTGTGTAGTTTCACAGTCTGTGTACTCGTTCTCATTCTTCATTTTACCTTTTATCGCTTGATAAATTTTTTAGATTTTATTGTATGTAGTAAGGTTTTTCATTTTACCTTTTAAAACACTTGAATTAAATTTTAAGCCAGTACTTTTAAGTTTGTGTTACTATAAAGTGTTTTATAATCAGTTTTTAATTTTTAAACTGTCCTTGATGTAGCACATGTTAGCAGATAAGTTATTTTTGCTCAAAATATTTTTGTGTAAATCTATTACCACACTCATTAAATTCTTTGTTGGGTAAAATGGAAATTGCCAGAAGAAGAAGTGACCGAGTTAAAGGCAAGAAAGTAATGTTTACTCCCTGTAAAACTGTATCTAATACTGCAACAAAAAACAAGAAGTCTAATAGTAATAGTAGTATTAATGAAAAAACTGTTGATTATGAATTAAATAAAAGAAAGGCTGTTAGCAAGAAGCTTGATGCTGCCGAACGGTTGTATACAGTAAAAACTGAAATAAGTCCAGGTAATCTGGTCCTTATCTTCTCTGCTGCTGCTTATGAAGAATTCAAAGTTATAACACAGTCAGTTGTAAACAACACTGGTCTGCAGATAAATAAGACTGAGACTAAGGATAAATTAGGTGCCATTGTATCTGAATCACTGGCGATCCATAATGGAAGCACAAAATTATTTGTTTTGAACTTTTTTAATACCACGACAAAAGTCCTTCTGAATGGCAACCAATCATATATAAAGGAATTTATAACCACTGCTCTCGGGGACATATTGTGTATTCTTGACCGTAACTCCAAATTTAGTCTTATAAACAATCAAATCAGAGAATATTGTAAAATGTTTTTAGATAACACGCAACAAAGTAATCTGGACACAGCAAGTAAAGATGAGCAAGGGGTACAAATTTTAAGTAAGAAGTCAATGGTCAGTTCTAAACAACAGACAGTGGGGACCTGTTCTAATATTAAGTCAAAAACTATTCAAAGTGACATCTTATGTCCAACATGTAAGAAGGTTTGTGGAAATGACTCAAAGGCAGTAGAGTGTGACATATGTAATGTATGGGTCCATTATAGCTGTGAAAAACTTGGTCTAAGTGACATTCATGTAATTGAAAATGACTTAACAGCAGAGTATATCTGTATAAGCTGCAAACAGTTGAGAGCCTTGCAGGCTGATTGTGTAGCAGGAGGGTCTATCTCTGATAATAGTAATGACTCAAATAAGGGGGAAGAAATGCCAAGATCGTCCCTCTCAAGTGCTGATATTAACCCCATGGCTCGGGGGTCGGTTGTTTCTGGTGTTACTATAATACATAAAGACAATAGACTGTTTTCTAATAATAATTCCACAAATGATGAGGATATAAATAAGGACAATTCAAGAAGTGATAGCTCCTATAGTTCCGTACAAATGGGTTCAAACATTTTAAAAGAAGAAATAATCTCTCTAAAATTAGAAATTACTCATAAAGATAAAGGAATCAAGCAAAAGGACAGTCAAATTTATAAGTTACAAACAGAAGTGTCCACTCAGAAAAAAGAGCTTGCAGCAAGTAGAGCGTATGCTATAAAACTGGAAAATGACATTAGGGATTTAGAACACTCTTTGTTAATTCAAAAACAAAAACAAAGTTCAAGCGTGAATGCGGACTTTAACAGGCAAAGTCCTTTTAGTGATAATAGTAATAAATCCGAATCAGAAAACTTAAAAAGTTGGTTTCTTGAACAGAGGATGAGGCAAATGGAATTGGAAATTTGTAAACAAGATAATAAAATAAGTAATCTAAGTGATAAACTGTTGGACTTGAGATTTGACAACAATAATCAATCAACACGGTCTCGACAAAGGCAAAATAGAGGGAGGCAAAATAATGCTAATAAGTACAGTAGAAACGAAAGGTCTCAATTTGATAGACATAGTGAAAACAAGCACTGTAAATTTCAGAATGATTTTGCAGATTTTAGTGGGGGTATGTCATTTCGGCACGATGAATCCCAACCCAAGAGTCTTCACATTGATACTAGTGGTAGTGAAAATGAGACCAATTCTGTGGTTAATGGTCAAACAAACAATAGTGATAATTTTTTAGGGAATATTCATTCCAGGGGGAAATCAAAATGTCAAACACAAGCAAGGAAAAGATTTCACGAGAAATCGGAGCAAATATATATACCCCCAAGAAAGCAAATGAAACAAGTACCGCCGAGGTTCCAACGTCTTCAACAGGAAAAGTTGGGTTGCACACAGAGAGACAATTTAATGATGCCCACAATGGGTCAATCCACAAAAATGTAGGAAAGGATATACATGTACAAGAGCCTCATGATAATGAAATAAGTATAGATAGCGTGCTGAACATTTTATCTTTTAACATTGAAGGTTTTTTATCTAATAATATGTATCTATCTATGCTAGAGAAAAGAGCTGATATAATTATGTTACAGGAACATTGGTTACATAATAGGGAAAAACAAGTTTTAGAGGAATTTTTAACTGACTTTTTATGTCTTGTAAAATGCTTTGATGATGATAAGACAAATGACCCAACTGAAAGGAGGAGGGGGCATGCTGGGGTTGCAATTTGTGTTAACAAAAAATTACAAAATCTTGTTGAACTTTTACCGGATGGATGTAATAGGGTAATAGCTATACGTCTCAACATAAAACAGCCACTTGTGCTAATATGTGTCTATATGCCAACTAGAGGTGGAAATATCACTATTGAAGATTTTAAAACTGTACTAGATGAGCTAAGTGAAATGATAGAAAAATATCTGCCTACTTCTGACATAATTATAGGAGGTGACATGAATGCCTCACTGCATAGAAATGAGCGTAAAATACCTCGTGACATTGTCTTTGATGAATTCTTAAAATCTAATGGACTGTCAATACCTTCCACTTGCAAAAAGCAGAGTACGTTTTTTCACTTCAATAACAGAGATGAATCTCAAATTGACTATTTTGTAGAAACTAGTGCAATGGTCAAGAAATATTTGTCATTTAATCGTGAATTTCAAAATCTATCCACTCATGATCCAATTATGATTTCAATTAATTGTTGTATTGAAAGGATGGATATTAGCACTAGCGATCCTAGACCTTTACGTATAAAATGGGATAAAATTGATAAACAAAAATATGAAAATTTACTTCAAGAGAGATTAACTGAATTTAGTGATGAGGCTGTGGTTGAAACTGCTGAAAATATAGAGAACATTTTAACAAAATTTTCTGACATTATTGTGACTACTGCTGAAAGTCTATGCCCAAAAAGGAAAAAGAAATTTAAGAGGAAAAGGGACTGGACCCCAGAAATGACTGAAATTGTTAAGGAGGGTAAATTTTACTATTGGAAATGGAAAAATGAAGGTAATAAAGATAATAAATCTAGCATTAACTATATTCGAATGAAAGTGCAAAAGAAAAAACTTCGTTCTGCCCAAAGACGATTGGCTGCTGAGAAAAGAGAAAATACGTATACCAAAATTATGGAATTAAATGAGAATAATGATAAACAATTTTTCGCATTAGTAAATAAGCAGAGAAATGCAAGGTCATCCACAACTTCAATTTTGAAGGTTAACAATAGACTGTATAATAGTTCAGCCTCTATTCTGGGAGCTTGGGCTGAATACTTTGAAGATTTGGCCTCGCCATCTGTGCAAGATAGATTCGATAGTAAATTTTTCAATTTGGTTAATAATGACATTGAAATATTAACTGATATTTTCTTAAGTACAAGAGAACCGATTCAGGAAGTGACTGAGTATGAATTGAATAAATGTATTTTATCTTTTAAAAATGGAAAAGCTCCAGATGTTGATAAATTCACCATAGAACACTTGAAATATGGAGGACAGACAGTTGTAAATATACTAACTAAATTGATAAACTTGATTTTTAAAACTGTTGCTGTCCCAAATAATTTAAAAATAGGGATAGGATGCCCTCTGTTTAAAAATGGAGGAAAACCAAAAGAAGATCCAAATTCATATAGACGTATAACTATAACTAGTGCTATTGGAAAAACTATAGAAAAGCTACATTTATCCCGTAACAAAAGCTCTATTAAAAATCAGCAAAGTAGATTACAAAAAGGGTTCACTGAAGGGGAATCCCCTACTGTAGCGGGGCTGGTTGTAACTGAACTAAGAATAGAAGCTAAAGAAAAACGTTTACCCATATATATTGGATTAACTGATGCTAAAAAAAGCGTTTGATATAGTATGGCATGCTGGCCTATTTAGAGAAATGCATAAAATGAACATATCTGGAGATAATTGGTTATTATTTAGGGCATGGTATGAAGACTTAACTACAAAAGTAAAATGGGAAGGAAATTATTCACGTGGGTTTAAAGAAAAACAAGGCGTCCGTCAAGGAGGTGTTTGGTCTCCAACTGCGTATAAAGTTTTTATTAACTCTTTACTGAAAATCTATGAGGAAAACAAAATTGGGTCGTACATAGGTTCAATATACTGTGGTGCTCCAACTGTAGCAGACGATGTTACATTGATAGCTAATGATCCATATGAACTACAAACTATGATTAATATTCAAATGGACCATGCAAATAAATTTAGATATTCGATTAGTGAACAGAAATCCTGTGTATTGAAAATAGGAGACAAGTCAGAACATTCCTGGTATATGAACGACCAAAAGTTAAATACACCAATTAATGCTACCCACTTAGGAATAAAAAGGGACATAAATTCTAAATTTGGAGTTAAAGAAGTTGTACCAGATAGAATACAAACTGCTCGTAAAACAGTATATGCATTGATGGGCGCTGGTCTCTATGGCCTGAATGGGATAAATCCGAAGGTCTCAGTTCACATGATAAAGTGCTTTGTCATTCCGAGGCTACTGTATGGCCTGGATATTATTCGATTAACAAAAACTGATATAGCAAAACTATCTGTTTATTATATACAATTGTTGAAACAAATCCAGCATCTGCCGTCACGCACTGCGAATTCTGCTGTTTTAGTCCTGACTGGTCAGCTTCCTATAGAATCTGAAATCCACAAAAAAATGCTTTCCCTATTTCGTAACATTGCAGATAATCACGGGTCAGTTGAACGCAGTATCGCTCAAAGACAGCTTGCTTTGAAAACAAGAGACTCTGAAAGCTGGTTTATTCAAATTATAAAATTAACAGAAATGTATGAATTGCCATCTCCTATAGAGGTACTGGATCTAGTCCCAGAAAAGCATATTTGGAAAAAAATGGTTTATAACGCAGTGAATGACTATTGGAAAAACATTTTAATTCTTGAAGCTAGGACAAAAGTATCTATGAAAATGTTAAATGTTGATAACTTTAAAGTTGGTGTAGTTCATAATATCTGGGAGAGTAGTGGTTCAGAACTTTTATCCGTTAAAAGAGCATGTGTCAAAGCCAAAATAATAAGTGGGACTTACACTCTTCAAGCTGATCGAGCAAAATTTAATGGAAATAGAACAAGTTCTTTATGCCCTCTGTGTTTTAAACAATCTGAAGACTTAATGCACTTTCTTATAAAATGTAACTCTTTGGAAGGAGTGAGAAGGAAATTCATTATGCTACTAAGAAATCTACTAAATGATAAGATAAATGCTCTTCTTGTGGATGATTTATTTAACTTTGAAGATAATCTATTACAATTAATAGTGGACTGTACAAAATTCCAGTTTTTAAAACAATTATGGACTACTATTGAGCGCCTGTCAAGCAGCTTATGTTTTGGTCTACATCAGAAGAGAACTAGCTTGTTACTATAAAGACTGTTCATATAGTTTTCCAAGTTAAAGAGACATATATAGTGAAATTTATTTTTTGAGTGTGGTATAGATGATAATGATAAGCAAAGATTTAAACTGATTGTTAAAGTTAGGTGGTCTTTTTAACGCTTATATGATAGGTGATAACTTTACATATTATTTTTAGATTTTAAATGTTTATTTGTCGCTAAGTTTTAAGTACAAATAACAATGTAATGGTTCATTACCTTAAGTTTAAGAATAAATTACTCTGTAATGAGGCTCTTTGGTTAGGGGTATATACTAGGTATAAGTGTAAGGGTTAGGACTTACAGTTTGCATTTGATGAGTATGTTTAAGTATAAGGAATGTGAATTAGACATTTGCTGAGCTGAGCAAGTTTCACAGTCTATGTGCATGGTGGATAGAGACTCAAGTGAGATAAAGGACAAAATAACAATGGATGAATCTATCAAGTTTTAGATTTTAAAATATGACTGTATATACAGTTTGAATACTTTTAAATAAGTGTGGTGGCGGTGTATATAAGTGTATAAAGAAGATGTTTTTAATCCAATAGTGAATATAAGGGATTCTACACTTCAAGAGGATATTCCAACTGAAGTGGTTCATCTGATAAAGGTGGAAAGTACAGAATAGGAGGAGGAGGAGCTGTAGCTTGAGTCAAGTTGGTCGTCTTCGTCGTTCGTCGTCAATTAGAATTAACGATTGCTCATGATGGTCTTTTTCTTTCATCTATAAGAATTTAAGATTGCCTCGGGTTGTCTTGATTTTTTTAATTAGTATAACAGATTGGATTTGGTGGTCGAGTTCTTTATCTGTAATAATGAGGGACTGGTGGTGTTGTTTTTTCATGAATTACAATACACGAGTGTCTTTAGTGGTTGAGTTTTTTTTAATTTAAAGCTAGGTTCACACTGTCGATCAGATCAACTCAATGATCCCGATCACAGGCGCTTGGGTCCAGGATACAGATTTTTTTTTTAATTTTTTTTTTTTTTTTTATTAAAATATTTAATTTTCTATATTTATAATACATATCTATCACTTCTGTGCATGTCTCACCTAGTTTCTAGTGATTTAAACGACCCAGAGAAAATACCTAATTTTACTATCCATACCACAGGCACTTGTTTCTATCAAGGACGTATAACTAACATACGTCCTTGTTTCTATCCATACGAAGGTCGACTATCCATATAAATAGAAGAAGGTGGCTAACGAATGTCACGACAGTCTCCGCTTTGGACGCTTTTTCTATCGTTATCGTAATAAAAAAATACCTCTACCTTATATGAATCGATTCAGTGATTATTTTCCTTTAACACTAGACACAATGCTAGACATATTTTATATTCCCCTCAATGTTCCTCTTCTTACTAATCTTACTATTGCTCATCCGTGGAGATTTTTGAACTACCATCTTTTCAATGTATCTACTTCCGGTTGACGTTTTTCAGTGCAGACTGTTGTCTATTTAAAAAAATAAATGATGCTGTAAAATTACTGTTTTGTTATCTTCATTATCTATATATTTTTAAAGAATGAAAATCACCAATACAAATAAATTTTTCTTCGTAATTAAACAAATCACAAAGTCAGTAACCTGTGTGATGGAATACGAAAATACTAGTGAGTTCCGAAAGTCAATGGCAAGTCAAAAGACAACCGAAAAGAGAAAAGTAAAATTAGAGGGAAAATACAAATTGAGAAAAAAAAAGAAAATGGCAAAAGTCTTAAACGACATAAGCGAACAAAGATTTGAGCTATCCTTTTGGTAAGCCTCATTGTTATTATATCATAAAACAAGGCCAATTCATATATTTTATAAATATTCTCTGGGAAGAAAATTGTGAGATCTGCAAAAATAAATAAATACAAAAATGTGGTGTAATTGCCAATGAGAGTCCACAAGAGACCAAATGACACAGAAATTAACCACCATATGTCAATTGCATGGCCTTCAATAATGAGCAAACAAAGCTCATCATGCATATTGAGAGCTTTAAAAAGATTATAAAAAGTCTGACATCAGACTCGGATTCCTCTTGAACTGAATTTTAATGTGCGTTTTGTTATGCGTTTACTTTACTACATTGGTTTGAGGTATAGGGGGAGGGTTGAGATCTCACAAACATGTTTAACCCCGCCGCATTTATGCGCCTGTCCCAAGTCAGGAGCCTCTGGCCTTTGTTAGTCTTGTATTATTTTAATTTTAGTTTCTTGTGTACAATTTGGAAATTAGTATGGCGTTCATTATCACTGGACTAGTATATATTTGTTTATGGGCCAGCTGAGGGACGCCTCCGGGTGCGGGAATTTCTCGCTACATTGAAGACCTGTTGGTGACCCTCTGCTGTTGTTTTTTATTTGGTCGGGTTGTTGTCTCTTTGACACATTCCCCATTTCCATTCTCAATTTTATTACAGTGAACATTTTCACAAAAAAAAGAACAATCAACCAACAATTGTCATTACATGCACTTGTACATAAATCTATCAATCAATCAACCAATACTAATTGCCACACTGTGATAGTATAGTATCATCATATACATTGTCATTGATCAATTAACTAACATTTAAAAGAATCAATCAACCAATAAATTAACCAACATTTAAATGAATTAATCAACCAATAAATTCATGTTACTACATACATTTATAGATAATAATTCTACACACATTTAAGACAGCAACCATTTGATTTTCGTTGGAAAAGGGGGGGGGGGGCATGAATTTTTTGGGACAGATTTGTTTCCAGATTTTGGAGAACAGAAATAATTTGTTTGTATCACCTTCAGGAGTCATTATGTCTAATGCTATATTGAAAAAAAAATATATTGTTATTCGCAATAGGCGAAAAAGTAAGTTAGTCCCCAAAAAAATAAATATACACAGCACCCCCCAAAAAAAATGATTCAAATGGTTGCTACCTAAGTAAATTATTGCATGGCTTATTCTTTTTAAATTGTGTACTTTTAAAATCAATGAAAAAAGTTGGGGAAATTTTGCCAGAAATTTTTTGGCAGATAAAACATCTGACAAGTCGAAGCGTTTCTTTCCCCGAACAAGCACCTTTAAACACAGACACAGTGCTTTTCCCTTTATAGATATCTATATATTTTTGTCCCTGTATACCCTGTATAAAAAACAGATTAACCTACATGTACTGATCAAACCTATTCGCATGGCTTTAATATAGAAGGAACACATGTATATGTACATGCACAAATTGCCTGACTGGATTTTTGGTTAAAAGTTCTAAGAATATGCATTATAATAGAAATAAATTTTGCTTAATGAATCTAAGAATATGCAGCATAAGAAAACATGTTTATTTTGATATCAATAAAAATACCAGTAGCTAGTTACTATTTATTAATTTATTTTGCTAGATCTTATAATTCTTTTATTAAACATAAATCCACCATTTACTTCTATCCAAGTCATTATTCAAATCCTTGTCACTAATTAATTTTTTGTTAATAATCAAGAAAGGGGGGGTCCACTCCAGGGGTCAGAACCAACCCCTTTTATTGACAATCAATGCATTTGAAATGCAACATACTATTGGAGCTAACCCCCCTTTTTATCTTTGATTGGGACCCCCTTCATAAAAAATGGTTGGATCTGCTCCTGAAAAACATATCCTATTTGGGTTGCTGTCTCATTACTGCTTTTTATTTAAAACCATACACCTACTTAATTGACCCACATTTTGTGAAAACTATTTTCAACTCTCAATAAATGAGTTGATTGTTGTTTCTTTGAGACATTCTCTATTATTTATCTAAATTCTTTTTCGAATTTTCTAATACATTAGCTATAGTATGTTCTATGTACTGGTTGACAATAATAATTTGATGTATAATAAGATTTTCCAAAGTTATTCAAATATTTTTTTTTTTTTTAAATAATATCTTTATTGCACTTTTCTTTGCTGTTATTCAAAATTTAAACCTATATGAGTTTGTAGTGTACCTGAAATAAAAAGTTAGTAACAAAAATTAAAGGGTTTGAACGTGTTTTATGAAAATGTGAATATTTTCAACATAGAAAAAAGAAAAAAGTGTAATAAATAATCCTTCTACATGTATATATAACAGAAAGAAAAGTACATAGGGTACCTCATACTCATATAAATGGCCTTAGACTCTGTAGGTGTGTAATAAAAAGTAGGTCAAATTAAGAGTAGCACATATTCATATAAATAAAGGTATATACATACATGATACATATATATAGATAAAAGAAGATGTGGTATGACCACTCTCCATCCAAGTCAAAATTTATAAGGATAATGTGAAATATAGGTCAAATATGGTTTTAACAGATGATCCAATTGTAGGGGTCATAAATTAAGGGGTATAGTTCAAATGTTATAATTTGTAAGGTAGGGGTGTAAAATATCAAATAACTCGTCACGAAAGGTATTTTAAAAATAATCTGAAATGTAGGCAAAAAAAATAAAAAGTTAGGGGTGTATATATATCAAATAATTTGTCCTGAAGGTATGTTAAAAATAATGTGAAATGTAGGTGAAAAGGTTAACATTATCTAATAAAGGGGTCAAAAGGGGTACATTTCAAAAGTTAAGGTAAGGTAGGGGTACAATATATCAAATAACTTGTCCTGAAGGTATATTTAAAAATCAAAATCAGTGGCGGATCCAGAACTTTCCATAAAAGGGGGGGGGGGGGCACTCTAGTCATGCTTCAGTGATTCCCTATATAATCAAATTTTTCCCACAAAAGGGGGGGGGCAGACCCCCAAAGACCCCTCCCCCCCCCGGATCTGCCTATGAAAAAATGTGGTTAAAAGGTTAACATTATCTAATGAAGGAGCCAAAAGGGGTACATTTCTAAAGTTATAAAGGTTATAAGGGTGTAATATATATATATAATTACTCCTCATGAAATGAATGTTAAAAATAATGTGAAAGGAAGACAACAATGGTTAAAGTGACCAACTGAAGTGTTTAAAATAGCTACATTTAAAAATAACCAATTAAGGGATGAAAAAAGGGGTCCATCTCAGATATGCAATCAAACCTCAAGGTACATGTCAATTTATTAGTGTTAAAATAATTGTAGGCTAGCAGAACATCTGGTTATTGAGGGGAACAGCAACACTTCCTTAGACTTCATTTACAGGACAGTTCAGGAACAAAATACCACTAAAGATATTATAACTTCAAAATGCGTGGCCAATTTAATCAAAAATCTGTTTCCAGATGTCTAGAAATCTAGTGTTAGATGTCATAAAAGTGGGAAAACTATGCAAAGTTATCTAAATATTGCTATTAAAAAAAAAAAATCTGTCAGCAAAATATCATTTGAGGACATTCCAAAGTTTATACCACAGGACTGGTTTATATTCAAGAAAAGCATGTTATGTGTAACATTTGGATACTTTTTTGACATAAAAAAATATTAACATTTAATGGACAAAACTCAGTCATACATTTAACCATGAGTTCCAGTAATCAGTTAACAATTCTAATAGATAATAGTAAAGTCGACCTTTCTATGTTTTATATTCCACACAATTTTGAGTATACACTTACCTCAATACCTGCTATATTTCGCTGCATGAAACTACTTCATCCATGCCAAGGGTACGAAATAAAATCTCAAGAAGAACAATCCTTCTCTACAAGTTTGAAATGTTCAAAGGAAATCTGTAATACTGGCGGTGTAAGTAGGCATATTTTGAGGCATCAAGACTGCAGGCGTTTCTTGCCTTTGCGAGTAAACTTCTGCAAAAAATGTTTACAATTTGTACATAATAAGAAGAAAAAGCAGCAATCTGAAGATAAGGAAAATTCAACCGTCAAACTGTCAAAAGAGGAAATTTTGGTACAATTAAAGTCTATAATTGCTCCTAATCTTCATGATAACCAATTAACACTTATACAGTCACAAATAGTAGCATCTAATATGAAAAGTAAGAAGGAGATGAGGTGGGATAAAGATGTCATATGTATGGCTTTAAGTTTGTTCAATAGGAATCCTGCAGCTTACAGGGACATAACTCAAAACAGTTGGTTAAACTTGCCTTCTGAACAGTTAATAAAGTTATATAAAAATGCTGTTCAACAAAAGCCTGGAATTGTACCAGATATGATGCTGTGGATGTCTAATGAGGCCAAACGACAAAAACTGGTAAATGAAGGATACTATGGTGGCATCATTCTGGATAAAATGGCCATTCAGGAAGATGTACAAATAGTCCACACTAAGATGGACACAAAAATATTTGGATTATCAGATAGTGGACAGGATGTGAGAAGAATGCAAGCTTTAAATGACGGGAAAATAGAATGCCAATTAGCAAACCATGTACAGCAGTTCATGTTCAGTGGTTTATCTGGTTTTAGGTGGCCATTTGCCAACTTTCCTAATGTACAGGCTCCACCTGGAGAAATATTTGTCACTCATGACATGGAGCTGTATTGACGAGTTGTATAGATGGGGCTTCAAAACGATCTATTGCTGTATGGATGGTTCCGCCAATAACAGGGCATTTTTAAAAATGCATTTTCCGAGTGGTAATCCTATATGTAGTAAAATAGTGCTAAAGGATACAAAAATCCATTAAGAAAATTGATATTCTTAATGGATCCCAGTCACTTAGTAAAAAAGATTAGAAATAGTGTTCTTAGTAGTGGTTTTTTAGACAGCCACCAAAGGCTTTTAACTGTAAATAACAATGTAATAATATGGAAAATGTGGATAGACGCATATCAATGGGATCGCTCTAATAACAGTTTTCCAATTCACCACAAGTTGAGTGATGAGCATAATTATATACCCAAGTAACGCACAAAAAATGAGAAATAAGCTTGCTTTCCAAACATTAGACTCAGACATGCTAAATCTGATAAAATGCTATTGTGAAACGTTAAATGAAGCTGGGCAGACAGAAATGGTGGGAGTACTACAATTTTTAACTCACACTAGCATTCTGGTAGCTCTGTTTACTGACTCAAGACCTATTAAAGATACTAATGATGATAGATTGAAGTCCTTTTCTGTAGCATATAACTGGTTTAAGGCATGGGAAAAAGAACATGCATGCGATCAAGATGTTAACAAACGGTATAAAACTTTACTTACTATGGAAACAAGGGAAGATCTGGACTTTATGTTTCATGGCTTTATGTCTCTGGTTGAAATGTGCCTGAAAGAAATAAAAACAGAGGTTGTGCCAAGTAGAATAAATAGTGACATAATTGAAAACATTTTCTGCCAAGAACGTCACTTTATCATGGTGCTAAAACAAACCCAAATTACAATGATTACAGGACAGGGATAAACAGCATTATTTTGGGACAGACCACTACTTCCAAGAAGTCAAACGTTGGAGGATATACAACCAAACCACTAGCTCTTGGACCACCAATAAAAAAAAAGGAAATTGTAAGTATATGTTTATAATGTTTCTGATTTGAATCAAGATTTTTTTTTTAGGAAAATGGTGGGTAAACTATATATGCATATAATAATTGGCTTTTGCTCATTGAAGAAGGGGTACAGTTAAATACAGCTGTTAAACTCTATGTGTTTTGGTCTCTATTGTTGGCAATAATTCCACATTTAATTTTTATTTTATAATGAACATTGAGACATGTTTGTGTGTGTCAACCAATTTTATAGAACATTGAAGGCAATATTTTCTTGCCATTTTAATAACTAATATATAATTACATAACTAAAGTGGCATTTACCTCAAACACATGGTCTTTTATCTGCTTTGGGTCTGACCTCTACATTACATGTGATAAGAGAACCATACCATTTCCTTCTTTTTAGGTCTGGTGTGCAGAACAGACCATATCAATTCAAACTGTATACACATATATATACAGAGTGTCTTATCACAAAAGGAATTCAATAACTCAACATTAGCACGAACAAGGTAGTCTATCATCTGAGAAACACAATCTCTAAAACTTTATCTTAACAGTGTGGCTTGGACATCCCATGCCTCCTGCTTAATGTCACTGATAATATTTGTATTCCATTTGTTCTGTTGTGTTGGTTTGAAAAAATAATAATTCGAACAGTGTGGCTTGGACATTCCATGCCTCCTGCTTAATGTCACTGATAATATTTGTATTTATTCCATTCATTATGTTGATTGATATAGTCTACATAGGATAAGTGGATCTGTATGTGCATATTACAAAAACTTTTCCAATATTTTGGTATCAAGCATCACTGAAGAGACATGTATTGTCGAAATGTACATCTATTGCAGTACAGTTGGTACTACTAATGCTAATATGACAGTTGTTTTCCATTCGTTTAGTTGGTTGTTATAGCTTAAAATGCATGTATATCATAGTCCTTCGTTACTCCTGTAATATCCGTTGCGGAACATATTGACTATATACCTTTTGTTCCTCTCTTAATAAGCTTTCGTATGAGGTATAATATATATCTGTAATTTAGGGCTGGAGGGTCATAGCAGTCCATTACATTATTCAAAATATCCATTTCATTATTCAAAATTTGCTATTTCTTAATTTGCACGCGTAATTCGATATTTAAGTCCTTCGTTACTCCTCTAATATGCGTTGCGGAACATATTGACTATATACCTTTTGTTCATCTATTGATATTAAAGTATTCGATTGAGGTATAATATATATCTGTAATTAGAGGCTGAAGGGTCATAGCAGTCCATTTCATTATTCAAAATATCCATTTCATTATTCAAAATTAGCTATTTCTCAATGTTCACGTGTATTTCGATATTTAAGTCTATGTTAACACTTCTTTTCAATATCAATTTAAACATCTGATGAAAATATTAATTATTTCAGACAACCAGGACAATACCAGTCACTTCCTTCTAAATCATGCCATTGGTCATCATTAAGATTTAAACATTTGCGATCATACCAAAGATCACACAAATCACAAGCAATCCAGTCATCCCCATCAATAAAAACTGATTTGCATAATGGACATACAGTCTCCTTTTCCTCTTGATTTCTGGTTTTTGAAGATTTTTGTTTTGACTTTGTAGTAAATTTTGATTTGCGTTTTCGTTTCCTAGGTTGTGTTGCAGATGTATTTCTGATAGAAGTTGACGGTGTAGCTTCACTAGAAGTTGCATGTTTAGATTTAGTAGAAGTCGAGACGGTTGTAGTATCAGAAACTGCTTGCTGTAGATATTGTGGGTGACTAAATCCTTCTACTGAAGGTATTTTAGAACAGAGTTTTTGCTTTATTACATCATTAGAACTGCTACAAGAAATTTTTATGTCATATGATTTACATAGTTTAAGTAAATCATTTTTAACAAAGTTAACAAAAGCAGAATTTCCCTGGTCAAATATAGCAGATTTCAATTTAAAGTGAGTACTTTGTTTTGAAACAGATTTGTCATTATATATGTTCTTCATATTAAGGATTGAAGGTGCCACTGTTTTACTTTGTTTACTATCAACTATTTTCCTGAGACTCTCAGATTTAGATTTACCAACCGTCATCAAGAAATCTTTTCGGAACTGATTGTCTGCAATTCTACAAAATCTATGGACTACATCTTCAAACAATTCATGTAGACACTGTTCTGCTGTTTGATTTACAACACGTAAATATATACTACAATAATCAAAAGATTTGAATAAATTTCTCCAAATATTAAACAAATTTGTATCCTTCAAAAGGACATTGTGACAATGACTCAAAAAGTCAGCACCATACAAATGGAATACTTTTTCCTGCTGAACTGAAAGTCTCTTTTCATCAACTTTTGATATAAATTCATACGTTTCATCGGTAATGTTGGTTAATCCTTGTGAGAGGCTTTGTTTCCTTTGTGTCTCTAAAAGAGTTTCTTTGTACTTAGAATCTTGCACCAGTTCTGTATAACTCTTTGTAAGAGAGTCCAACATTTTCACCTTCATAAATGACTTTGCCAGAGATTCACGGTTTTTCTTTTTATACATATTAGTTTTAGCATGTTTCATATTATGAAATCTACTTTTTGCAATACAGCGTCCAAATATATATCTTAATTTACCTTTTCCAGAATCGGACATAGTATTTTTCTTAATGTAATTGACATCATGTGAACTGAGTAAATGCTCTGTATGCTTTTTTAATACAACAGATGTAACTTTGTCATATATTTTACTACACATTTCAAAGTCCTGTCCAGTAGGCTCACAGTGAGAAATAAGTTTAACGTGTGAAATATATTCGTTTGAAGTAGAAAACTTATAAAGTTCTGTATAATATTTTGTCCAAATTTTTGGTTCTGTAGATTTCTTGGTCACATCACCACATGTTTTCGTAAAAAGGTCATTTATAATAGTATACAACTTGTTAACAAAATATTCAATGTCAATTCTTTGAGTTTTTAGTAGTTCTTTGTAATATGCACATACAGACTGTTCAAATGGTGCTTCTGTTTCTATTGAGAAAATATCTGTTATTTCAGATATGTCAATAAATTTTTCCTCAACCAAAATAGTTTCAGTTTCATTTAGTTCTATATGTTCATTAGACAATAAAAAGTCCATTTCATCAATTTCTCCATCACTAAAGTCAGATAATTCTTCGTGTAAAGGTTCTATTACTGATATGCATGGAATATTATTTACAGTATTGAAATGTTGTTTACAGCATAAAAAGTTAATGTCATCAAATTTAGATTGTGTATGGTCATAATACTTATATAAACCAGGGTCATGTCTCATAATTGAAGATTCATTAAAACCAATAATACGGAGACCTTTTTTTTCTCTTGCTCTACCAATAGCCACACCCAGTTGTCCTGGTGCAAAAATACAACTGGCGTCTACCTCAACTCTGTCTAAAGTAAGACCTTGAGCTTTGTGTATAGTGATACTAAAGGCCAGACATAAAGGAAACTGTCTTCTGGAAGCTATTACCTTACTATCAATGGAGCTATACACTGTGAATGTTTCCTGCTTTACTTGTATTTGAGAAATTTTGGAATTTATATCTGTGAAATTAACAGTTATGCTTTCTTTTGATGCAGAAGTAACAATACCCCGGAGACCATTAACAAAATGTTCGCTCAGATTTTTCAGCAACATCACTGGACAGCCTAACTTAATATGTAAATGTTGTGGGACATGGGGTTCTCTCCAATTTAGAAACATCCCCTTCATCTAATGCGCAAAAATCAAACTCTTCTCCGTCCATATCCATCAGTTTGCAAGCATTATAAATAAAGCAGTCAAAATTTCTGGCACAAAGTCTAATAGGATCTTCACCAGGGGGCAAATGACGACTCACCCGCTTTATTAAGTTTAGAGTATTTTCTGGTAGGTCACCTCTAGAAACATCATTGATTGCATGGATAAAGTCGTCCTGATATTGACGCATTACCTCTTTGAGAATGATTTTATGATTGTGAACTTTCCATTTCTAAGTAGCAACATTCCAGCAGCACCTGCATACGGGGTATATATCTCCCAATTGATACGATATTCCCGTGCTTGCATTTCCTATCATGATTTTCTTGATAGAGGGTTACTGCTCACAAGGAAGCTATTAAACCAAGAGTTCCAAATGGTGAAGTTGAAATCATCCCTTCGTAAATTTTACGGACGCCATCACGAGTTGGTTGACCGTTATGGAATAACCGTTTCACAAATGATATCGGATATGTTCCTTACGTCGTAACTACAATCTCCTTCCCTTTCATGAATGTGACCTACCGAATTAGACTATTTACCGGATTTGTAATCACATAAGGTAGCACTCCACAGTTAGGTGTGTAGTTTCGCATTTTGGCCCCTGTGGATTTTTCAAATATGAGAGCTAACTAGTGTGCAATAAAATTCATTTTTGGATAGCTGAGTATTAAAATAGCCTTTGTATTGGGTTTATATGAACATCAAGATTATGTAATGTATGTATTATAGGCTGTTTTCTGTATGACAGTCCGTATTTGCATGTCCCTACCATACATTGGTCCGGCAATTATTGTAATGTTTTCCAACTTTTTATCGCACGAACTTTGTGATTGGATTTTACGAAAAAATGAGGCGAAAGACACCCATTTTTTATTTGATCATTAGGAAGATTTATGAAAACAGTTTCTAAAAAGGTATCACTCAAAGGCATTGAAATTCTAGTTTGATCCAAATTTTGGGGGGATATGTGACATGTCCACCCCCCTTTTTGCAATATTTTATGGTAAATAAATGCAGAATGTTGCCATGGCTACACATAAAAGGAATTAATTTTCACTCTTTTAACTTTTGAAAATCAAATCTATGGAATATACTGATTACATACATATGCACATGTACAACACAAACAGTTAGGTTAATGTATTAGAAATCCAGGAATAGGAGATGATAAAACATTTTGTGGCTCATTTTTAATTTTATTTTCTAACTGTGGAGTGCTACCTAAGCAACACGACGGGTGCCACATGTGGAGCAGGATCTGCTTACCCTTCCGGAGCACCTGAGATCACCCCTAGTTTTTGGTGGGGTTCGTGTTGTTTATTCTTTAGTTTTCTATGTTGTGTCATGTGTACTATTGTTTTTCTGTTTGTCTTTTTCATTTTTAGCCATGGCGTTGTCAGTTTGTTTTAGATTTATGAGTTTGACTGTCCCTTTGGTATCTTTCGTCCCTCTTTTATGACAAAATATTTTGTCAAAAACAGGAGACTTAAAACAATATTCACCGAAGTCCATTTTTAAATAATCAGGAACAGGTGGCAACTGGAAAAAATCCCCGACTACAATAACTTGCAATCCACCAAAAACCAATGAACTATTTAGTATCTTACGACATATATACTCCAGCTGTTCAAACAATTTCCCGGAAAGCATTGAAATCTCATCTATCATAAGGCATTGGGTACTTGTAATATTAGTTTTATATATACCGAAATGCTCATTTCTCTCTAATTATTCAAGTAAGCTGTGGTTAGAATACCGACCGTCACTAATTCCAGACCAAGAGTGAACAGTCTTGCCCCCAATATTGACGGAAGCTATGCCTGTTGTTACCGAGATTTGTACTAATTTACCAGTTTTTCTAAGTTCTTTAGCTATTTCTTTTACCAAAAAGCTTTTACCGGTACCACTTTGTCCTAAAACAACCATAGAATGACCTTTAAGCGCTTTCTCTAAGATGTAACGTTGATCTTCTGTCAAAACCATGCTTTTACTTCACGTTTAATTACTTTCAGTTTCACTTTCGTTTTTACTTTGTAGGTAATTATAGCTGACCAATGGAAAACGACCGAAATATTCACTGCAAATTGAACCGGAAGCAGATACATTGAAAAGATGGTAGTTCAAAAATCTCCACGGATTAGTGAACAATAATAAGATTAGTAAGAAGAGGAACATTGAGGGGAATATAAAATATGTCTAGTGTTAAAGGAAAATAATCACTGAATCGATTCATATAAGGTAGAGGTATTTTTTTTATTACGATAACGATAGAAAAAGCGTCCGAAGCGGAGACTGTCGTGACATTCGTTAGCCACCTTCTTCTATTCATATGGATAGTCGACCTTCGTATGGATAGAACCAAGTGCCTGTGATCCATACTAAGAAACAAAAAGGAAACTAACTCGACGCCATTTTTCTGCTATCTATAAATAAATAGATTGACCTACCTGGATTCCCCAACGATTTCTCTGGGAAAACGTGCCTTCCTTGCCGTCAGATCGCACACATCGTTGATATTTATCAAATTGGTATTGTTCGTAACATTTTTAGTCCATCTCCAGCATATAATAAAAAGATTTTAACTATATTTTAAATTTACGTGCCCGGAAGTTGACTGTTTTTCCCGAACTTTTGTTAAAGGGAAGTAATAATTCCCCGGACTTTCTCGGAACATCTCTCCAAGTACGTATGAAAATAACAAAGTGATACGATGACTTCCGAATTAATACTATATGTTAACAAACAGATATGATGATCATAGAACAAGATCAAGCCCCTAATTTGATTGTTAGAGGTCATAATCTTTTAATTTTCAAAAAACACAGTTTTCATTTTATGTTAGAAAGGGAACTGCAAAATTTGGAAATATTGTCCCCCCCTTTTTTTTTAACTTCAGTTAACATGACCCATGTTTTGTAATTATTAAAACAAAGTCATTTACATTTTCGTGGAAAGAAAAAAATAGTAAATTTCCTTGCAACCCCCCCCCCCCCCTTTCCACCAAATAAATATCAGATCAAATGGTCAATGGCTTAATTTTGGTTAATTCCTCTCATAAGTCAATTTTGTGTGAGTATTTGTATATTTATAAATAATCTTGAATCAATGTTTTTATGAGTAACTTCCTTTGGTTGAATTGTCATAATTTCAGACTGAATATGATGACAGATTCTTTTCCGGCAATAAGTTGCGCCTTTTTGGTAAAAGTTCGGAAATCATCGTATCACTTTATTATTTTCATACGTACATGGAGAGATGTTCCGAGAAAGTCCGGGAAATTATTACTTTCCTTTAACAAAAGTTCGGGAAAAACAGTCAACTTTTGGGCACGTAAATTTGAAATTAGTCAAAATAGTTAAAATCTTTTTATTATATGCTGGAGATGGACTAAAAATGTTACGAACAATACCAATTTGATAAATATCAACGATGTGTGCGATCTGACGGCAAGGAAGGCACGTTTCCCCAGAGAAATCGCTGGGGAATCCAGGTAGGTCAATCTATTTATTTATAGATAGCAGAAAAATGGCGTCGAGTTAGTTGCCTTTTTGTTTCTTAGTATGAATAGTAAAATTAGGTATTTTCTCTGGGTCGTTTAAATCACTTGAAACTAGGTGAGACATGCACAGAAGTGATAGATATGTATTATAAATATAGAAAATTGAATATTTTAATAATAAAAAAAAAAAAAAAAAAAAAAAAAAATCTGTATCCTGGACCCAAGCGTCTGTGATCCCGATTGTTCAAATTTCCACGACCAAACTCAACCAAATTCTTGATCGGACCCGTTTACGACTTCTACCCGACCGCCATCCGATTGTACACGACCATAACTCGACCATTCACGACTACTAAATGACTCCATCACGACTCCATCCCGTGAATACTTATATGGGTCGTAGGGATAATCGGGAATTGGTCGGGTATGCACATGTTTAGTATATAAAATTAAAGTTCAAATTTTCTATTCCCTGCCGCTTCGGAGTGGGCATTAAGTGTTACCCTTGACCGTCCGTACGCACGAACGTCCCAACATAACCCTTTATGATGTTATATATGCTAGCTGGGGCATTACACATATCCTCAGTGATTGATATAATCTTGCATCCAGTTCATGTTAAGTTATGGGCATAGAAAACTCTAGAGGAAAGAACCGAATACAAGATAATATCTTAACGATTCAGAAACCAAAATGTGGACTACCATGCACAATGCAATGCAGAAGAGCTGACTGGATATAGTGCACAGTTGTTTTTCAGTTATAAAACTAATCTGGAGCTCATAAAATGAAGCATTATAATCAACATTATTGTCATCGAGATATATAACATTATTTTTACCGTTGTAATGAAAAAGCAAACACAAACATGCCAATACACTTGCCCTAATTGACCTTTCCCTTGAAAATCGATAAGGCGAAGGTTTGTTTTGTCAACATGATCCCATGGTAATGCTCATGTTTTTCTAATGTTGTCTCGTGCTCATCAACCCAAAATGCATACATGTAAAACCAATATTGAAATATAAATATTAAAACATATCCACATTTTGGTACTTATGGGTGGGAGAGGGGGGAACTTATCAAGAACCTCATCAACCCAAACAGGCAATATGTATTGCCTGACCAAACATAGCCCTTTAACCAACCACCACTTGGATATTGAAAGAATGAGGATGTATCACATGTACTTCCGCCAAATATATCAACCAATGAGGTTATACACATATCCTCAGTGATTGATATAATCTTGCATCCAGTTCATGTTAAGTTATGGGCATAGAAAACTCTATAGTCCATACAGCATATTTGCAGGCCAATCTCAAAATATACCACTATCAAGGCTTTCCCTTAAGGAATAGTATTCCCAATACTCAAAACAAATTCAACTCTTTTATTAAATATTATTCCTGTTAAAATTACTTTAAAACACTTCTAAACATTTAAAGATGCATGTAAACAGTTCTTTATAAATCGTTTATAATTCAATATATTCTCATGAATTTGACCACCTACGGACTTTTAAAAGTTGAGTTAAGGCAATGAACTCATATCAAAATGAACATTGTCATTATTCTAATAACATCTTCAGCATGTGGAAAGCTTGTAAGCAAAGGGACTCAACCTCCAAGTGTAAACTATGCTGGCTTGTCTCTTTCTTTACTGTTGTTGAATCAAACACACTCTTTACTTCATAATCAGGAACATTGACAATTGTATTTCCACTCGATTCTTCACATGTCTACTGAAAATATATTAACCAATAACAAATTGTGTATTTGTACTAAAGACAGCATTAGTCACACTTTGAAAAGGAAAAATCCCTTTGCCTACAATCCACGTGGAAAACCACTAGGGAATCAGTGTCCCTCGAACTGTAGACAAAGAAATTTAAATTAAAAAATTTAACCATACATAAAATTTAAGTATACATTTGTACTAGTATACAAAATCATTTAACATTATATTTATTTATTAATTTAGATAAAACAAAACAAAACAAAAATATTGCAACCATTATTTAATCTCCCTTGACAAAAAGATTTTTGTGACATATTTCAACACATCAATGAAATTAATTACACATCCAATAGAAAACATCATGAAATTACGGAAAAATTATTAGCATTACTTTTAAAAAGGTTCATTTGAACATAAAGCTGCTTCCATCACAGATTTTTTTTTTTTAGTACCGTGCCATATTGGCATCTTCTGCCTTTCTCAACACAGACATACATAATTTAGTGTAGTATCAATATTTTCCCCATGCATTATTTTCCTATTTTCAGAAATCAAAACATTACTTCAATTGCAATTTGTTCTCACCATATTCTGATTAGAAAAATCCTTTCCTTTTAAAAAGGTTGTTCAAACTCATTGACATGAATCATCGTGCAATGTCATATTACTTCTCCTTCATTCGTCACCCTGTCAAAGCTGTAGGTAACACCATCTCAAAACAAAAACATTCTATTCAATTCAATGTACAATCAAACAGACCGCTGAACGCGGACCTCGACGAAGACACCTTATAAATCAATACACATCACTCCGATAAAAAACATGAATATCAAGTGACATGTCACACTAAATTATTCCACTTTCTCAATAATTCTATTCTTTTCTAACAAAGTCTTTAAATAGCATTTCTATCAGTATGTACGATGTAAAAATAAATGAAAAGTCCACAACACAGTCAAAAGTAACAAAAGAAACTATTTACTCTATAAACAATTTATTATTCTCCTTTCAACTACAATTTTCAAAAATGGCCAGAGCCCCCACTTCCACATATATTTTATATAGCGATAGCACTTTGCCCTGCGTTTAACCGGCGCACGGCATAACAAATATCTGACCACCTGGGTTGATAATAACTACCTAAGGTCTAAATCCCAAAACATTTTGCCACCAAGGTCAAACATTACCATCTAGTTCTATCAAGAAGCCGCCAAAGCGAATATAAAGGACCACCAAGGTCTTGACGCCCCCAAGGCTAGTATTTTTAATTCATTTTTGCCATCAAGGCAAATGTAAAAAAAATCATAAAAATGACCACCTAGGTCTATTGCCACCAAGGCATATAAAAAATGACCACCTCGGTCTATTGCCACCAAGGCATAAATAAATGACCACCTAGGTCTTTTGCCACCAAGGCATATATAAATGACCACCAAGGTCTTAAAGCCACCAAGGCTATATTGCCACCAAGGCAAATGTAAGTAAAAGTTAAAGAATATAGTTACTTTGCCGACAACACGTGGAGCACGACCTTCCCACAGCTTGGATATTGAAAGAATGAGGATGTATCACATGTACTTCCGCCAAAGATATCAACCAATGAGGTTATATTGGTGACCCATGTCCGTTTATTTGGTTATATTCAGTAGAAGGTCCTTGTAAAATCATACATTTAAAATATTTACATAGAAATAGAACAGTTTGATTTGTGGGCAAGGTGGTAAAAGTTCAGAGAGACGGGTTAATAGCTGTGGCGCTTGTAGAGTGCATAGAAGTATTAGAAGACGAAGAAGATTGTGAAGACATAAATATAGGTGAGGCAGTGGCTGACACGACGACCACTGTGTGGGCAGTTTGGGAGACTTGCACTAATTCAATAAAGAGGAACCCAATGCTTATAACATTTTCCTCAAAGTGGACACTGATATGTTTTATTGCTCTTTTTTGAAAATTACACCACAAATTGAGATTTGTCACTGGATTAGAACTAATGTTAGATAGCAATAAACATAAACTTTACCATCCCCATTTCCTTACTTTCTAACAAATCATAGCGTACTGTTTGTCCAATATATACAACTTTACATATATCTATCAAGAGATCAAAGTGCATTTCTTTCTAACTAAAGTTTGGGAAACGTTGTGTGCCGTTTGTTAAACGTTAAAAAAGTAGAACCAAATGCATCGTTTGGTTAGAGGGGATTGAAATTTTGCGTAATTTTAGACAATTTTTTTAGTTATAACCAGCAAGAACACGTTTAGATATTAAATTGATTTAATGTTAAAATTAGAAAGAAATGCATCGAAAGAATTAATTCGTACCAGATAAAAAACATTTGTCTTTCGTCTCAATTTTTTTCTGAAATTACTTCAAAAAGTTCTAATGAAAAAAAAATTGACTGTAAGGTGACCTATAGTTGTTATTAGTAATTTCGGTGTCTTTTGGTGTTCTGTGAAGAGCTGTATCATTGGCAATTGTACCACATCGTCTTTTTTTATACTACAAACATTTCTGGACAAACGGAAAATACGGACAGACAAAACAGAAGATAGCCCATAAAACAGGTAAAATATAATCTTGATGTTCTTATAAACAAACTTTGAAAGATAACTTAGTCACCAGCAATCTAACAATGGGCTATTTTCTGTTTTGTCTGATCGTATTTTCCGTTTGTCCAGAAATACTTGTAGCATAAAAAAAGAAGATGTGGTACAATTGCCAATGAGACAGCTCTTCACAGAACACCAAATGACACAGAAATTACTAATAACAACTGTAGGTCACCTTACAGTCAATACCGGGTATTTTTTTCATTCGAAATTTTTGACGTAAATTCACACAAAAATGAGACGAAAGACACATATGTTTTATTTGGTGCGAATTTCTTTCTAACAGTAACGATACAAACTATTCATCGAGCACACGTTTTGATCATTTGTTTTAACATACTTTTGTAAGTTTGCACAAACTTTGACAAACTATACACTCGCTGCAAATGCGTCTACAGTTTGTCGTTCGTCGTTTGTTAGTTCAAACCGTATGCATTTCTTTCTAACTTTGACATTAAGGACATATGATACAGTTATACTGGAGGTAATGACGTTGCTAACGTAAATTGTTATTTTCTCGACGTTAATCTGTGACCTATCGGGAAAAGATTAAGGAGATAACTGTACTGTATTTTAAGCTCCGACGTCATCAATTGGGGAATGATGGTCGCAAATTAAGTTTACTGGCGACGCGTTAGCGTTGAAATCTCATTCTTGAATTATTTCTAAAATATGTGGTACAAGTGGAAAATATCAATGAATTTTAAAAATGTTATAATCAAACTTAATTCTGTGAAAAAAAATCGGGTATTTCCAATGAGTAGTTTTTGAGTAATCAATTTTTCAAATTTTATTACCAATCAAGTCAGTCTTTTTTTTAGCCAAAATCTTGAGAAAATGGGTGAGAGATACAAAAAAAATAATTTACCAGAAACATGTACATCCCACATCCCTTTTTTCTTTTCAAATCTCTTAGATATTTATTTTTTCAATCATTTATAACAAAGAAGTTGAAAAAATATGCAATTTGTACGGGAGAGATCCGTTTGCGCCAAAAATGCGTACTTTTGCGCCACAACTTTTTTCTCCAGTTCTACGTTTGCGCCACCTGTTTTAAAATTACATAGTATCATTTGCGCCAAAAAAAAAAAACCACCATACGATTGTCCCAATAAGAATAAACTACTTCCCTCCTCTTTTATTCGGACTTGGAACCGGCAGTTTACACGGCAAATATTTCCTTTTCTGAAACAAACTTCCTGCTGCTGTTGCATGGGTCTTTCCCAATTTAATGTATGCAGTAGCTTGTAACTTCTATTGTCAAAAACACAAACATTGAAGGATGAAATGCATAAAACAGTTTATAATGATTCCTGTGGAATGTTTCTGCTCCATTACTGTTACGTCTTGCGTAGATGTATAGTTTCATCCAATACGGATGTTAGGAACAAAGCACTGGTTTGGCCATCGACACATGTAACTAACACTTAATCAGCAAAAGCTTCACTTTTCTTCTCTTTTGGTATATGTTATAATAAATATTCAGCAATAAGTTTTCTCCTCTCTCTGTACATGGACTATCTAATGCATTTCAAGTAATTTTTCATCTTCATGGTAAAATATCTCCGAACAAATGATAATTTTTAAGCCAAAAGTAAGAATAAATATTAATCATTAATATTTATGATAGATATGTGTACAGGTAAATTGGCGCAAATGAGTTCTGATTAATGGCGCAATTGATACATTTTGAAAACAAAATTTGGCGCTAATGATACCCCTGAAAAACAGTTATTGGCACAAAAAGACTGCTGTCATGCCAACATGGTTAATTTGACACAAAAAAGCATCAAAATATGATAACACTTTCTTATATTAACACCAAAAAAATTTAATTGCGGAATAGTGATTTTTTTCATGATTATAGCTTAAAAATAGGTAAAAATTGATGAAAAATGGGGAAATAATCAAAATTGGGTACTTTCAAAGGGCCGTAGCAAAAAAAGAAGTGCACCACTATATGTTATTTTTCTTCACCAATTATTTTTTTACAGTCATATAAACCCAGAAATCTGGTTAAGAAAAAAGTTTAACTCTAGAAATGTTTGGCTCCTCAGAGGTGTACATCCTTAACACTTGTAAATTAAAATTTGTCATATGCCGTCTGCGATTGCGCGTACGTCCCATAGCATCCATTGTCAATTGATGCCATGTAAATAAGAGTCCTTATCCAATCAAAATGAACGTAACAAACGTTGTTGCATTAGAATCAGTTTTCGACTGATTTTATCATTCAAACTTATTTAAATTGAAAACGAGTTCATGGACCCCTTTTTTTCAAAATGCAATTTGGTTTGATTACGCGAGAATATTATGTGTGCCAATTTTCATGAAAACGTAAATAGTGCATTTTTTTTAAATTTGATAAATATATAGCAAAAAATTATGTTTTTTTTCTACATTTATGAGTATTTAATAAATATGAGTCATTTCTGAATAACAAATGTATAAATATTTAGAATACTTATATAAAATACAGAAATTACAAATTATTTAACACAAACACAATTTGTGTTTATCTTTTTAAATAAGAAATTTATGACTTTCTTTCGAAAGGGAAATTACGGCCACAAATCCGAATTTTGAGCAAATGTACAAAATTTTGACCTCATTTTACTGAAAAGGTACCACATGAAGGTATATTTTGTATTACATATTTGATTTAATCAGGTAAAAAATTGTCTATATGGAAATTTTTATCAAAATGTAAATACGGGATCAAAACTATCGTATGCCCTAAAATCAATTATCTAAACGTGCTTGTCATAACTCAAAACATTGTCGAAAATTACTCAAAATTTCAATCACCTAACCAAACGATGCATTTGTTTCTACTTCTGTAACGTTAAACAAACTATAACATACGGCACACAACGTTAACCAAACTCTGGTTAGAAAGAAATGCACACTTGATCTCTTGATAGATAAATGTAAAGTTGTAAACTGTTTCAGAAAAGGTATCACTCCAGGTGATACAAATTCTACTTTGGGTCAAATTTTGGAAAAATATGTGACATCTTTGCCCTCATTTTGCAATATTTTTTGGCAAATACATACAGGTTGTTGCCATACAGCAAAAAGAAAATAAATATCTGTAACCATTCAACTATACTGGATATATCAAATCTATGAAAAATACTGATTACATACATTTGACAAACAGTACGCTTTAAAGCAAGGAAATGGGGATGGTAAAGTCTATGTATATTGCTATCTAACATAAGTAATAATCCAGTGACAAATCTCACTTTATGGTGTCATTTCCTAAAAAGAGCAATAAAACTACCATTACATATCAGTGTTCACTATGAGGACATTTTTTTTATAGGCACTGGCTACGGTTACATGGAAATGTAACAATGAAAAAATATTATTGTTACATCGGAAACTGATTGCCGGAATGCAAAGTTGGGTAAGGAACCGATTATTTACGAATGTAATAATAATTATTGAGGCTACGGTTACATTGTGTTATTGTTACATGAAAAACAGCAATGTACGCTAGATTTATTAAATTTAAATTTTCTATAGTTATGTTGCTTAATTCTTTCATATGTACTAAACAATTATACTTCTAATAATGATAAATAATAAATATTATTATTCAACAATTGGCTTTTAAATAGTTTTACGTATTAATGGTTTTGATGTTCTTAAAGGTACAACTTAAGATTAGTAGTGCAAAAGGCGAAAAATGGTTTGTTGTTGAGAACTCGGGCTGAGAAAAGTGTTCACTTTTTTAAGTATTGAACTGCACATCTACTCTTTAATATTACTGGCATTATACTTTGAACAATGGATGAAGAGATTCCTATTACCAATTTTGTTTTGGATGAAAAATTTAAAACTTGGGATGCGTTTGAAACGAAACTGAAACAATATCAAGACACAAAACGGATGAGGAAGTATTTCTCACCAGAAGCATGGCAAACATTAAAGGTTGCCTTATCTTCTAAAAGGAATATTGCAGAATAGAATTGCACGGTATAGTACAGACGTTCGTAATGCGGCATCACTGGTGTGTGATTGCTGCTTGGAGTGGATTCATCAAAAATGCGTCGGACTTAAACATGCTCCAAAACCACTTACTCGAGATATGTAGAAACTGTCATTGTAAATACAAAAATAAAGAAATTGTATGTTATAATTGTATGTATTGTAAATATAAAATAAACGTCTTCAACTTTTATTATTTAGTACATATTACAAGTCCCATCGTATATTTGTACATTGCTGTTTCAAGTTCATGTAACAATAACGCTATGTAACCGTAGCCACAATATTTATTGTTACATTCGTAATTAATCAGGTCCTTACCCGACCATGCATTCCGGTATTTAGTCTCCAATGTAACAATAATATTTTTATTATTGTTACATTTCCATGTAACCGTAGCCAGTGCCTTTTTTATAAGCATTGGGTTCCTCATTGTTGAGTTAGTGCAAGTCTCTCATACTGCCCACACAGTGGTCGTCGTGTCATCCACTGCCTCACCTAGATATCTCGGCGCCCGTTGCTGTCTACCTTCTTTTTCGTCTTCTATGCACATGATAAAAAGCTCATTCACAGCTACTACCTGTCTCTCTGAGCTCTTATGAACTAGTCCCATCTTCTAGCCATGAGTTACGATCCACTTCTACTGAACATAACCAAATAAACGGATAATGCCCCAGCTTTCATATATAACATTATAAAGGGTCATGTTGGGACGTACGTGCGTACGGATGGACAAGGGTAATACTTAACGCCAACTCCAAAGCGGCAGGGAATAAAACAAGAGGCTCTCAAGAGCCTGAATCGCTCACCTTAATTTTTTTGGTTAAATCTCTCATCAATGATTATTTTGGCTTTTCAATTTATTTAAATGTTCTTTGAATCGTCCAATTTTCTTCAAAAGCCAAAAAAAAAATCATTTTCTCCTATGTTCTATTTTAGCCATAGGAGCTATGTTTCTGACATACAAGGAAATGAAATTTAAAATTTATACTAGATACTCTGAAACTCATTTAGCCTAAGTTTGGCTGAAATTGATACAGCAGTTTGAAAGGAGAAGATTTTTAAAAGTAAGTCAACATGATGAACAAATTGTGAAAAAAGTCTTTAAAGGACAATAACTCCTTAAGGGGTCAATTGACAATTTTGGTCAAATTGACTTATTTGTTGATCTTACTTTGCTTAACATTTTTGCTATAACAGTTTATCTGTATCTATAATAATATTCAAGATAATAACCAAAAACTGCAAAATTTCTTTAAAATCATCAATTCAGGGGCATTATACCTGAAAAACCAGTTACCCAATTCGGCTGAAAATTTCAGGACAGGTATACCTTGACCTAATAAATACTTTAACTTCTTGTCTTATTTGCTCTAAATGCTGGAGTTTTTGAGATATAAGACAAAAACTGCATTTTACCCTGTGTTCTATTTTTAGCCACGACAGCCATGTTTTTTGACGAAATAAAAAATAAAGCACAAACTTTATTTTATACACCCTACTGATCATTCAGTTGAAGTTTGGTTGAATTTGGTTTAGTAGTTTTAGAGGAGAAGATTTTTTAAAGTTAGCAAATATGATGAACAAATTGTGAAAAATTGTCATTAAAGGACAATAACCCCTAAGGGGTCAATTGACAATTTTGGTCATATTAACTTATTTGTAGATCTTACTTTGCTGATCATTTTTGCTGTTTACAGTTTATCTTTATCTATAATAAGATTCAAGATAATGACCAAAAACTGCAAAATTTCCTTGAAATTACCAATTAAGTGGCAGCAACCCAACAATGGTTTGTTTGATTCATCTGAAAATTTCAGGGCTGATAGATCTTGACCTAATGAACATTTTTACTACATGTCAGATTTGCTCTAAATGCTTTCGTTTTTGAGATATAAGCCAAAAAACTGCATTTGACCCCTATGTTCTATTTTAAGTAACGACGGCCATATTTTTAGACGGATCAAAAATCGAAGCACACACTTTGTGCATGATAATCTAAGGAACAATCATGCTAAGTTTCATCCAAATCCTTTCAGTAGTTTCAGAGGAGAAGATTTTTTAAAGTTAGCAAATATGATGAACAAATTGTGAAAAATTGTCATTAAAGGACAATAACCCCTTAAGGGGTCAATTGACAATTTTGGTCATATTAACTTATTTGTAGATCTTACTTTGCTGATCATTTTTGCTGTTTACAGTTTATCTTTATCTATAATAATATTCAAGATAATGACCAAAAACTGCAAAATTTCCTTAAAATTACCAATTAAGTGGCAGCAACCCAACAATGGTTTGTTTGATTCATCTGAAAATTTCAGGGCTGATAGATCTTGACCTAATGAACATTTTTACCCCATGTCAGATTTGCTCTAAATGCTTTCGTTTTTGAGATTTAAGCCAAAAAATGCATTTGACCCCTATGTTCTATTTTAAGGAACGGCGGCCATGTTTTTTGACGGATCAAAAATCGAAGCACACACTTTGTGCAGGATAATCTAAGGAACAATCATGCTAAGTTTCATTCAAATCCATTCAGTAGTTTCAGAGGAGAAGATGTTTGAAAAATTGTTAACGACGACAGACGACGACGTCGACGACGACGACGACGACGACGGACGCCAAGTGATGAGAAAAGCTCACATGGCCTTTTAGGCCAGGTGAGCTAAAAATTGGACGTTTTTATACATAAAATGTGCATACCCGACCAATTCCCGATTATCCCTACGACCCATGATATATTATATACCATCAGGTCGATCTGGTCTGGTCGAGATCAGGCTGATATCGTGAACAGTTGATCGTGTGAAGATCGTGAATTGATCGGAATTATCGAATACGTATTCATTTTGTTGTCGGGATGGAATCGTGATGGAGTCATTAAGGAGTCGTGAACGGTCGAGTTAAGGTCGTGTACAGTCGGATGGCGGTCGGGTAGAAGTCGTAAACAGGCCCGATCAAGAATTTGGTTGAGCTTGGTCGTGGAAATTTGAACAATCGGGATCACTGAGTTGATCTGATCGGCAGTGTGAACCTAGCTTTATCAAAGATGAAGATTGACTTCGGTGGTCGTGTTTTTTTTCATTTTCAGTTTAGATTGTCCAGGTTGTCTTTGTATTTTTGGTGGTTTTTTTTTTTTATCAATTACATAGACTGGATCTAGTGGTTCTGTTTTTTCATCGATTTAAATTAAACATTTTCTTTTTTGTTTTGTTTTTCTTTGTCCAGAATAAAAGCTTGCCTCTAACTTTCTGGTTTTTTTTTCATCTATAAGAATTAAAATTTTCTTTTGGGATCTTGCTTGTAAACATGAGAAGATAGCATTTGGAAGATCTATTTTTCATTTAAAAATCATAAAAGTTACCCCGGGTGTTATCGTTTTTCAACTCCTAACATTGCCTCTAGTTATCAAGTCGTTTACCTTTAAGAATTGTATTTATTGTGTGTGTCATATATTCAAACTAATAGTGTCCTCGGATGGTCGGGTTCTTTATTTATAAGATTTCAATATTGCCTTTGGCGGGTGTGCGTCATCTTTTCTTAAAACATGTTTCATCTGGTAGTATTGTTTCTCCTCGAAAACAATTTAAGATTTCCTGTGATGATTAAGGTCTTAATCTCCAAGAATCTTAGATCCCTTAAAAACTGCCTCCGGTTGTTGTGTGTGTGTTCTGTTCAATCCAACAGTTTCATCTTGTAGTCGAGTTCTTTATATATAAGATTTAGATATTGCCTATGATGGATGTATGTATTTTACCCTGAGTGATACCGGCATAAAGTGACAACACGTGGTTAAATCACGATATACTCAAGCCCTCATGAAGTATTTCGATTCTGATATTACAAATACTGCAATTGTTTTGGATCGGCGAGCTCTAGGTGAAAGTTTGTATTGATATTCCCATTAAAAACGCACTACTAAATTGACGTAAAATATCGGAGCAAATTGAATAAGTGACATGCTTAAACTATGTACAATAACATATTTAGATAGGTTTGGATGAATCTAATTGATAATTAGGTCTTTCCACCTTTCCGTGGAAAGACCTATTGATTTTGTTCTGATTATTATTATTAGGTCTTTCCACCTTTCCGTGGAAAGACCTATAGGTTTTGTTCTGATTAATATTATTTTTCTGCCGCCTAATTTTTTTCTTGCGTAGCATTGATGTTTCTAAAGATGTCTATTAGATATTTGCAATATGATATCGTATAGTTTATATGCTTTAAAAATTTACAACCGCGTAACAAAATACTTTACGTTGTAAGAGTTATCTCCCAAAAACACTGTTTTTCTTGTGGCCACTACTCCTTCGCAACAGTAAATGATTACGACAAAAATATTTTACCAAATTGCTCGTTACATCTTAAAGATAAGGATATTCATTTGGACCAAAGCTATATGGAGACTCCATATGAGAGTTATTCCCCCTTTATCATTTGATTCAAGTGATATGCATTTCTATCTAGTAAACAATAAGTGATGGAGACCTAGGGTCTTCAGATTTGAGATCCTTGGTCCAAAAAAATTAAAAATGAGATCAAGGTCAAAGGTCAAGGTCATATTCTAAATTTTGATTTTGGCTTATTTTCACTTATTTTCAAATACCGTATGACATATCGACAAATAATTTTTCATATTCGGAGTTATCTTCCCTTGATGTGACATGTAGTGTTTTTGCAAGCTCCGGTAAAAATTTAAAAAAACCATCTTTAAACCTATTGCTTGTTGTACTTTTCGTCGGATATATAACCTAAATTTATTGCAGAGGTCTTTTCCGTCCAAGAGTAAGTGAAAATGAAGTAAACAAACTGTCAAAACTGATTTCTAAGTGAACACATATCGTTTTGTTTACAAAATGGCGAGCGAACTAGACACAGTTCACCACAATAATCAACAAATACAAAGATACAAGTCAGTAAACTTTAGTTCAAAGTATACCAAGGGGATCACACATACAGATATTCTAAACGAACTGAAAAAATATATAAACAGAGAAAAGGTTAAAGCTATACAATTGACTGAAAGAGAATGTATTGTTACTGTTGATGATCAGGCATCGAAAATATTATTACTAATAAAGGGTATCGAACTTAAGAACTATCATTACAAATTTGTTGATGTTGAAAAAGAGGTGACACATGTTACGATTAAGGATGCACCTGTCGAGTTGGGTGATCTTGCAATTTTACATTTATGAGCCAATACGGTGAAGTAGTCCAAGACTCAATTAAAAGGGGGACTATAAGAGGTACTAACATTGTAACCGGTACGCGGTATATTCAGCTTATAAATTGCGTTCCAACCATCCCCAATATCATCAAACTCGGAAGATTTGAAATCCGACTTTTTACTAACAACAATAGAACCCAATGTCGATACTGTAGTCGAACGGACCACCCTTCATACCGATGTGATATGAAACCACAAAGACAAAAACAACAGCGATACTGTTTTTGTTGCAGTAGCCACGACCATATTATTCGAGACTGTCCGCACACAGATAACGTATGTTTCGAATGCGGTCAAGAAGGTCATATCAAATGAAACTGCAATCGAAATAGACAAACCGTAAGAAAAGACGAGCAAAATGAGAAAATTATTGAAGAGAATGAATACGGGGACTATATTCACGAAATTAGGGAGGGACGAGAAACTACGGAACAAGATCAGATCGAGGAATTGAATGTCTCCGTTGACAACGATACCACTCAACACTCGGCTTATATACAATCTGTTCCTGAAAACGAAGACAATTGTTTACCATTACCCCCTAATACAATCATTTTAGGTGCATCAAACTGTTGCCGTCTCAAGATATCTGACAACAGAATACATAATGCATCTGTTTCTGGTAGTACAGCAGGAGACATTGACAAACTTTTAGTCACACTGGACAAAAGTGTTGATAAAAATTATCTGTCGAAGGTCATCTTTGGTTTGGGTACAAACGACGTCACAAAAAACAATACAGATAAAGAAATGATTTATGTTAACATGACAAATGCTTTGAATAAAGTAAAAGCAGAGTTTCCAAATGCGGATATATGCATTTTCAGTATACTGCCAAGAAAAGGGCAAAGGTCAAACTTTAACAAAATGTAATCTTACATCTCATTCTGTAAATTTGTATATGGAAAAGGTATGTTCAAAAGATCAAAGACTATCTTTCGTCGATCTTTTGGATGATTTCTGTCGACCAGGCATGGGTGTCAACCCCATTAAAACATTGTTTGACAAAAATGACCCATCCGGGGTACATGTCAATCCAGGGTCAAAACAACTTGTTTCTCATGTCAAGAACTTTATGAGCATAGACAGATTAGGCGAATACGAAACACCCAGTGGTAAAAAGAGAACTCGAAGTTCAGCTTCTACACCATGATCAGCTGAGAAACAACAATCAAGAAGACAAAACTCTTCTTTGGAAGAAACTGTCTCTAAGTAGATTATCCCGGCACACTTCTAAAACGAGCTTACAAAAAACTTTGTGTAAAAATGTATATAAACATCATTTTTTTTTTATCATATAATGGAAAACTTAAAAAAAAATCCATGCTATTATTGTGTATGCAAAATCTTGCATTTATTCTAAATATTTTGGAAAATTATTGAACTGTATTATGTTAGCGATACAAATATGTGTATTTGTTGGTGAAATAAGTAGGCAAATAATATTTATATATGAAATATATGATAAGGGAGATAACTCTAAAAAAAATGCATTGTAAATGTACATGCAAATTCATTTGTTGTAAATATATTGAATATAGGTTGGACTTATTATGTTGTATTACATAAATGAAATCGTTGAACTGTATAGTAAACTAAATATGCAGAATTTTGAAGACAATAATATACATATCCCCCCACCCCACCCATAAAGTATGTCTATTCGTTTAGTTTCATTAAACGCAAACGGTATGGGAGATAAGTCAAAACGAAATGCATTATTTCAATATATGGTGTCAGAAAAAGAATTTTGATTTTATATGTTTGCAGGAAACGCATTGTACAAAATTTGTAGAAAATGAATGGAAAAAAGAATGGGGAGGGTTAAGTTTTTGGTGTAACGGGACTTTGTTTCCAAAGGGGTAGCAATTTAAGTGAAACCAAATTTAGATATAAACATTGAAAAATATAAAGATGCAGAGGGAAGGAAATTAATAGTTGAACTCAAATTAGACTCAAACGAAACTGTTAGAATTTTTAATGTCTACGCCCCTAAAAATGGCATAGAAAGAAAACTTTTCTTTAAAAAGTTTAAAATAGATAAAGAAAATGATATTGTGAATTACGTTATGGGAGATTTTAATTGTTGAGTAAATAGGAAATTAGATAGAAAACATATGTCCAAGTGTGAAGATGCGGGAATTATGAACTAAATAATTTCATTGAAAACAATGAATTGACGGACATTTGGCGTCTCAAATATCCAAACAGAAAACAATATACATTTTCAAGGGGTCAATCATACTCGAGAATAGAATATATATTCACTAGTGAGAATATCGATTGTAGATTAAACAATGCAAAAATTGTTTATTTCCCCTTCAGTGATCATGACGGCGTAACAATTACTATGAACATCGTCGAACCATAAAGAGGCCCGGGTTATTGGAAAATGAATAATAGTATAATTAAAACCGACCTATTCAAAAATACGTTTGAAACATTCTGGAAATCATGGAAACTAAACATGAATAAGTTTAAAGATAAAAAGGAGTTCTGGGACTTAACAAAAACTAAAATAAAGGACATTACAATAACTATTTCGAAGAAACTTAGGTTAAATGAAAATGAAGTTAAAAATTGGGAAGATAAATTAGAAAATCTATTAGAAAAGGATGGAACACAACAAAATCTAGATGAGGTTGAAAAACTAAAAAATGATATATATAAATCTAGTATTACGATATTAAGCAGCACGCATAAGATCAAAAATAAATTGGTATGAAAAAGGTGAAAAATCCACAAACTATTTTTTTTTTAGAATAGAACAAAAACGAGGAAAAGAAAAACTATGCTAAAAAATAAAAGCCGAAAATGGCACATACAAAAATAGTATCAATGAAATCTTAGGCGAACAATTAAAATATTATGAGATTTTTTTTTTACCTCGGAGGGTTATAATAGAGAGGCTGGGGAAAAACTAGTAAATAATGTAAATAAAACTCTATCTGAAGCAGAAAAACGTTTATGCGATAGTGAAATTACAAAAGATGAAATTTTCAAAGCAATTAAATTAATGAAAAGGGATCAATCACCAGGGGAAGATGGCATAACTGCATAATTTTATCAGGAATATTGGTTCTTGATTCAGGATGAGCTAACGCAAATATTAAAAGAAACCTTTTTTGATAAAACACTTTCCGAATCGCAGAGACTTGTAATGATAAGCTTATTATATAAAGGTGGGGAGAGGGAGGATATCAAAAACTGGCGACCTATAACACTATTAAATGTAGACTATAAAATTTGCTCAAAAATTCTGGCTGAACGTTTGAAAATAGTTATACCATCAATTATAGCAACAGATCAAAAAGGGTTTGTTAAGGGCAGAAATATTTTTGACTCTAATAGAATGCTGCAAGATATTTTCGATTTTATAGATATGGAAGACGAGGAAGGATCAATCCTTTTTCTTGACCAAACAAAAGCTTTTGACTATGCAGACTGGGAAGGGTTAGATGCATGTTTAGAAAAATTTCTATTTGGGGAAAGTTTTCGGGAATGGGTTAAAATGTTACTAAAAAATGCTAAAACTTGTTTAATGACTAACGGTTTTCAATCAAGATACGTCCCAATTTCTAGATCAATCCGTCAGGGCTGCCCAATATCGCTGAGTTTATTAGCAGAGCCGATGGCAGCCACAATTAGGGCTAATCCAAAAAATTCAAGAAATAAATTTACCCCACCCTAACACAGAAAATGAAAAGAAAAAGGTTAAGATTAACATGTTTGCAGACGATACACAAGTTTTTAATAGAACAGAGGAATCAATCGAGGAAACATTTAAGGTTTTAGAAATATATGAGAAAGCATCGGGAGCTAAGATAAATTATGAAAAGACTGTAGGGGTATATTTGGGTCGGAAAAATAAAACACCAAAATATAAAAAAAAATAGGTGGTCAAGTGACCCAATTAAAGCATTGGGGGTCATGCATGGATACAGTGTTGATATAGAAGCTATATGGTTAGAAAAAATAAAGAAAATTAAGGCGTGTCTTGAGGTTTGGAAATCTCGTGACCTAACATTGAAGGGCAGGGTCTTAATATTAAAATCATTGATTATATCTAAACTAGGATTCATTTTGGGGGTTATGGTACTAACAGTTTAGGAATGAAGGAACAATTACTTGTGTGTAAGTTTTTGGATCTTTCTTGCATTGTGCTTCAAGGAACAATATAACAAATAAAGGGAAGACTGGGGTTAGGTTCGGGGATAATTGTCCCAAACATGCAGAAATAAGGGGCAAAAGAAATGGCAATTTTTTTCCCTCTAATTTCCAGACAATATCTTGTGTTTAAGTGTATGGATTATGGCTCATTAAAACAAAGGAAAGACTGGGATTTGGTTTGATGGTTCTAATTTTTTTAAGGGGTTCTGATCTCTTTTATTCTTTTTTAAATTTAAATTTTTGAAAGTTTCAAGAAGTAACCTTCAGATTTGTAAAATTTACCTTTACCTTGTGTCAGAAAACTATGTAACGTCATTTCACAATTCAAATTCAGATAGTATCAAGCTTTAATATTGTGTCAAAATTTGCCCCAACTGTTCAGGGTTCGACCTCTTCGGTCAGCGAAGCATTTTAAATGTTTTACTACAAAACGAGCTGATGTGATTAAAATATAACTGCAATTTAAATAAAGATGCTGATGAATTATAAAAAAACTATGACATGCTTCTTCTGCTTTGTAAATAGACCCATACTCGAAATCCAATAATAAAATGTGTTTGCACATGCGTATAATGACTACTGCAGAAACATGACTTTTATCAAATTGGCATACATTTTAAAATATATTTCTTTAATCTAAAACAGTTACACTTACAACTCTTAAATGATCCACATGTTGTTATATTATGACTACAATGCATTATATTTAAAATAAATATTAATTCTATTGATTTTAATGGATTGTTCAATAAAACTTTCCATCTCAAAGTCAGTACTATCAAACCCTTTTCTTACTTTAATCATTGTTTGAGCAAGTCGGCTGAATTAGGAATTTATTGCATAAAAATGAATAAAATGCATACAGTGAAAATGCACCGCATATACAATACTAATGAATCGCTCTACAGTGAAAATGAAAGTAATGTATCATTATTCAACAGTAAACATGACTCGCATAAAGATAGCATCATAGTGGAATTCAATACAATATGGACAAACTGAATAACAAAAGCTATTCTACGTTATACAACATTAATTATTGTGTTGAAATGAATATTTTTCTTCAACTACATCTTTCCTGCTAGTTTTTAATCACCTGCACGATTTGTTCGTAAAACGTCCTAAATCTTCACCTATTTCGGTATATATTTCACGTATGGATGGCTCTGGGCGCTATAAAAACCCGTTCCCATCTCTTACTTGTTCTAACTTGTATTATTTATTACTAAACATTTACATGTGAACTATTTTTCTTCATTTTTCTTCAAATATCATAATTTTTTCGTCTGTTTATTTACCATTCCACATCAGAAATGCATGGCATATACAGTGAAAATGGTATTTGAGGATCCGCACTTTACAGACACTGGTCTATCATACGACGAATTGACGATATATAATCATGCGACAGGTAGATTTCTAAAAAAAAAGAAATGATATACAAATTGTTGTTCAAGATTAGGTTTGAAATCATCGTATATGATGTATTTTATAACAATTACAAGACTCTTAATATAATATTGTGTTAGTAATTAGATAATTAATTGTATTATTTAGCTACGTCGGTATTTCTTCTTAATCAAACTATAAAACAAATAAATCGTGTACGTTTAATTGCTTTACACTAAAATCTTATAAATAATCTGGGTGATTAATTATCTATACCTTTACATACGAATAGAACAAATGATAAAAGAAAATTAAAAACCAATTGTTCAGAGAACAATTGAAGGTCTTTCAACCAATTAATATCTATTTTGATATTAAAATATTAAAAATCAGTCTAAAATGTCAGTTCATATGGCTTTATGATGTATAGATATGAATTTAAAGCAAAGGTCAAAATCTAGAACGTCAAATTAACCTATGACCTCAATTTCAAGGTCACACACTGAGGATCTCAAATCAAAAGACCCTAGGTCTCTAATATGTATGGTTAATAAGTTATATCACTTTACACATAATTTTAGATATGATAGGGGCAAAAACTCCCATTCATTGTCTACGCACCCTTTCAACTAAAATTATTAAGTTACAGCATGTTGCAACTAACAATTTAGTCAAAATAACTTGTCGATATCTTATACGGTTTCTGGAAATGAGTGGAAATAAGCCTAATTAAAAAATTAGAATATGACCTTGACCTTTGACCTTGACCTAATTTTCAATTTTTTGGACCAAGGACCTCAAATCAAAAGATCCTAGGTCTCTATCACTTATGGTGTTTCAGTTTGAAATACATTTCAAAATTTCAAATACAAAAGGGGAAATAACCCTCATATGGAGCTTTCATATTGCTTCGGTCGAAATTGGACAAATCATGCGAAGGATATAACGAGCAATTTTATAAAATAAATTTGTCGTAATCTTTTACGATTGGGAAGGAGCCGTGGACACAAGGAAAACAGTGTTTGGGGAGATAACTCCTACAAAGAAAAGTATTCGGTTACGCAGGATAAATTTCAAAAGCGCATAAACTGTTCGATATCATATACTAAATATCTAAGAGACATATTGCGAAACAAATATTTATCGCAAGAACAAAATTAGGCGGAAGAAAATGTGGAAAGACCTAATTAAAATTACAACTACAACAGTCACTACAAACGATAAGACTTTAACCATATCCGATAAGAATGACAATTACAACATAACCTTGTTGGAGCAGTTTTTGCTTATGGAGTACACTCCCCCATATGAATTACTTATAGTGTGAACATGCACGATCATAACGTTTCAACTGAGATATGTAATCACCATACGAGGGTCAGAGAGTATGTTACTGCTGAGAAATGGGTAATTGATAATTGGAAAGTTGAAATCATCTCGTTTGCCATAGATTTTAGTGTGAAGTCATACATCTGTGTCAATATTGAGGAAGATATCAAGATATGAAGCAGTCCATCTCGTATCAGTAGTATCCTTAATTTCAAGTTCACTGGGATAAATTAGAAGTACTGTGTCGAAATATGGGTTATTCAGTGATAAGACATCATCAATAACTTATGCGCTTCTACCACCCCATCCTCTTTTTACGAATGTGACCTACCGAATTAGACTTGTTACTGACATAAGATAAACGACTAGTGCCACATGTTGAGCAAAATCTGGTAACCCCTTCTGGAGCACCTGAGATCATTCTCATTTTTTTGGTTGAGTTCGGTTGGCTCAGTTTTTATATTTCTATGCTGTGTTTTGTATACTATTGCTTGTCTCTTTGTCTCTTTTGACGTTGTCAGTTTATTTTCAATTTATGAGTTTGACTGTTCCTCTGGTATCTTTCGTACCTCTTTTGAATTTTTCTCTGGTATCTTTAAGAAACGTTATCCAACTTTTGTATTTAAAACATATAAGGTAGTCTTGAGTGGGATATCGGGTAACTTTGTTCCCCGAAAATTGTTGTCAATTGTACGAAGCCAAATTTGGCGCTGTTTGTGAGGAATAATTTTCCTGCTGTCTCACACTGGCAGTTCTATATATATGTTATTATATTTCGTCCATAAAGCGGGACAATTTCCGATCGCTGTACCTTGGTTCTTTCATCCTTCTTGCTTCTTCACTTCTGCTTTTTTTTTTGTGTGGGATATTTTGCAGAATTTTAATCACAATGTGTACCTCCTTTTCCATTTCTTGATGTGAATGAATTCTGTAGTTAACTATGGAATGAAAAACACTATGGAGTTTTAAAGTCCAGCTTTTGGTATAAAACTTTCATAATAAATCTCTATATATTAGATTAAATGCAGTATTTTATTTTATCCAATATAGGATTTTCATACTGTGAAATGCTACAAACATGTCATCCAAACTAACTGGTAAACGAAAACAACATGATAAGGCGCAAATCGAAATGCTAGGACAATTAATAATTACAAAGAAGAAGTTGTATCGTCTGTCCCAATTTTAATTTCTTTTAAAGTTTTCTGCAAAAAAAAACCCCAAAAACTTGACACAAATTCGAAATGTAAAGTTATCCAAGTGTAGGAATACTTTCATATGTGTAACGTATAGTTAAGGGTCTTGCGTTTCAGTAGCAACGTTATAATTAAGTGAAAGCATTAGGCTGTAAATGCTATAAGTTTGTTGGCATGACACGGACAATATCTTGTGTTTAAGTGTATGGATTATGGCTCATTAAAACAAAGGAAAGACTGGGATTTGGTTTGATGGTTCTAATTTTTTTTAAGGGGTTCTTATCTCTTTTATTCTTTTTTAAATTCCAAATTTTTGAAAGTTTCAAGAAGTAACCTTCAGATTTGTAAAATTTACCTTTACCTTGTGTCAGAAAACTATGTAACGTCATTTCACAATTCAAATTCAGATAGTATCAAGCTTTAATATTGTGTCAAAATTTGCCCTAACTGTTCAGGGTTCGACCTCTTCGGTCAGCGAAGCATTTTAAATGTTTTACTACAAAACGAGCTGATGTGATTAAAATATAACTGCAATTTAAATAAAGATGCTGATGAATTATAAAAAAAAACTATGACATGCTTCTTCTGCTTTGTAAATAGACCCATACTCGAAATCCAATGATAAAATGTGTTTGCACATGCGTATAATGACTACTGCAGAAACATGACTTTTATCAAATTGGCATGCATTTTAAAATATATTTCTTTAATCTAAAACAGTTACACTTTCAACTCTTAAATGATCCACATGTTGTTATATTATGACTACAATGCATTATATTTAAAATAAATATTAATTCTATTGAATTTAATGGATTGTTCAATAAAACTTTCCATCTCAAAGTCAGTACTATCAAACCCTTTTCTTACTTTAATCATTGTTTGAGCAAGTCGGCTGAATTAGGAATTTATTGCATAAAAATGAATAAAATGCATACAGTGAAAATGCACCGCATATACAATACTAATGAATCGCTCTACAGTGAAAATGAAAGTAATGTATCATTATTCAACAGTAAACATGACTCGCATAAAGATAGCATCATAGTGTGATTCAATACAATATGGACAAACTGAATAACAAAAGCTATTCTACGTTATACAACATCAATAATTGTGTTGAAATGAATATTTTTCTTCAACTACATCTTTCCTGCTAGTTTTTGATCACCTGCACGATTTGTTCGTAAAACGTCCTAAATCTTCACCTATTTCGGTATATATTTCACGTATGGATGGCTCTCGGCGCTATAAAAACCCGTTCCCATCTCTACCTTGTATTATTTATTACTAAACATTTACATGTGAACTATTTTTCTTCATTTTTCTTCAAATATCATAATTTTATCGTCTGTTTATTTACCATTCCACATCAGAAATGCATGGCATATACAGTGAAAATGGTATTTTAGGATCCGCACTTTACAGACACTGTATAAGTATGAAAGGTAAATTATTGTGTAGTAGATTGTGGTGTGTCTTTTGGGGACTTTTGATGTATTTTATTTACTGTAGAATGTTATAAATATTTTATACGCAAACTCTGTCTGTGTAATTTAAAAGTATGAATGTTTAACTTATGTATGCAAAAAATAGAAAATAGATTTTTTTTTATAATACAGTCCACCGTTTATCCCTGGACGATGGATCATTGTTAAGGTTTATGTACCCTTCTTGGTCTTTCAAAGTAAAAAATTTTTGATACCAAAATAAAGTAACAAAACAGAGGAAACATGCCAACTTTAGAGGTTTTCTCTGTAATTCATATTGGGGGAAAGGCTTCTGACTTATTATTTATTGTTAAAAGTTGTACCTAACGAAGCTATTTCAGTTTATTTATTGAAATTATTGCAAAATTTATAGAAAATCCAGCACATTGAAATCACACATTTCGGTAATCTTGTATACATATAGTGATGCATGTGATTATGATAAATACCGTGCTAGCATTTATTCTTGTTATTTCCCCCCAGGTAATGCAGTACCTCGGTGTTAAACATGTGTCCCTATGTGTTGATGGAGGCCGCCATGTTTGGGTTTTAAAGAAAACTATTGACGATTTTTGAACACACGCACAGAAGAATCGAAATGGGTTAGTTTTGTTATTTTTTCACATACATTTCATGGCAATCATGTTCAGCCGGAACTTCTGACTATTCCATTGAAGTTTAACTTACAAAGTATAAAAAAAATATTTTTCTTGAGCATGTTCGTAATGTTTACATTTTGTCTTTCCCGGTCTGATTGATAAATTACTACGCGGTATTGATTTTCATTTAATTTACATCGTTTTTCGAAAAAAAAACATACTGAATTCTTCTAAATTGTTGTTTAACGAAAATGATACATGAATTTTTGAAACAAGATAAAATATAAAAATATTTCTTTAAGAACTATACTATTACGCATTTACTTCCGGAAGTGCTCTTAGGCTACAAAAGATGAAAACATTGTGAATTTTAGAAAATCGTTTATGAGAATTGCATTCTGTGTAGAGCATATATTTCCATTTTGGTAATATCTTTGCATAGAGCAAAGTTGTATATAGATCGGGTAAGTGGTTTTGATGAAAATAAGTAAAATACAAGCGAATGCAACGGGTTGATGAGGGAAAACTTCCGGTGCTAAAATAACTTTTTAATTAATTTATTTTGTGAATTTAAAGGTATATTTTGCTTCAAACACTTTTACAAAGGTAAGTATAGTCAGAATTTCAACTTTAAAGTCTGTATTTCTATTTCCAAACATGTATGTAAACATCATACAATGTATGGATGGCCTCATCTGTCATAAAAGTCTTACACATGTAAAAGTCCTAAACACACAAGCAAGAATAAGATTAGCAGAAGTATATATTATTAGTCATAGTGACATGAAGTATCAAAAGAGAACCAATAAGTTTGGTTTAGGAGGTGGTGGTCATCGTTATAAAAGAACATGTATCAGAAAAGGGAAATGTACTTTAAAAAGGGGGAGACCTATGTTCTCATTCACATGTAACAGCAACAGAAAATTGAACGGTAGAGCCAGAAACAGACTTAAAATTTGCATTTCGAAATTCAAATTGAACTATAAAATCAATAAAGCAAAACAACAACCATGTTTTGATTCTGAATATGATATTGTATATAGGGATACAAATTATTTGAAAGCAATTTTGAAAAAGAAAAAACTACCAACGCAGAATGGTTACCGATTTATTGATCTTCAACAAATGCAGTCATTCATTTCACAAGTTACAATGCATTCAATATCATGTGAACGTGCTGTTGAAATTGCATTAAAAGGTATTTCACCATACACAGATTTAACAGAAATAAAATCTTATGGGATAGCTTGTATCCTTGGCATTAAATGTAAAGGGTGTAATTATATACACACAATGAACACTAGTTCAAGACTACAAACGTCTAAGGACAAAATTAATCGTTTTGATGTTAATGTAAGAGCTGTGTGGGGAAGTATGGTCACTGGTAATGGGGCATCTCATTTAAATGAGCTGTTAGGGACGATGAACTCACCGGGTTTGAGACAAGCTACATTCGGTAGCATTGAAGAAGAAATAGGTCAGATGTGGCATACTGTATTAGAGGAAGAAATGCTAGCAGCAGGTGCAGAAGAAAGGCGTATTGCCATTGAAAATAACAACTATAATGAAGGTGTACCCAGCATAACTGTAATAGCTGATGGTGGGTGGAGTAAAAGGTCCCACAAACACACGTATAATGCTTCAGGTGGGGTAGCAATTATAGTTGGTAAACAAACTGGCAAAATTTTATATATAGGTGTACGAAACAAATACTGTTATATCTGCAGCAGGGCATTAAATACTCAAACTGAACCACCAGAACATGTATGTTTTAAGAATTGGTCAGCCTCCAGTCAGGCTATGGAAAGCGACATATTAGTTGAAGGATTCAAGCAGGCGGAAAAGGTACATGGTTTGCGATATATGCAGTTAATAGCAGATGGAGATTCCTCAGTATATGCGAAAATTCAGGAAGAAGTACCCATTTGGGGTAAATTTGTGACAAAAATGGAATGCTCAAATCATGCTTGCAAATGTTTACGTTCAAATTTGGAAAAACTGGTAAATGACAATCCAAACTATAAGGGTCAAAATAAGCTAACCAAGACAACCAGAGTAAAGATTGTTAGTGCAGTTAGATGTGCTATTAGAATGAGGTCCAAGGAGTCTAATCGATCTGCAGCTATAAAACTTTTGGCACATGACATAAGAAATTCAGTTCATCACATATTTGGCAATCACAAAAACTGCAGTAATTTCTGCAAAGCTAATGAGAAACGTAATGAAACATCTATAGCTAGTAGTGATAATTTAAGTACAAATGACATTCCAGACATTTTTGAAAGTCAAAGCTTACTTTGGTCAGAAGGTACATCTTTATTAGCTCAAGAGGAATCAAGGTTTAGTAGCAACTTAATTTATACTGACTTAGACAAGCAAATGCTATCAGATATTACACTCCTATTGAATAGACTTGCTACAAAGAGTGAACGACTGGTAGGAAATGATACTACAAACATTGCAGAGTCATGGATGCATGTCAGAAGTAAATTTGATGGGGGTAAATTTTATAACTTGTGTAATCGTGGGTCATGGCATGCACGATGCTACGGAGCTGCTGCAAGACAAAATCTAGGTCCAGCATGGGCCCCCCAAGTTTGGTCTAAAACAACTGGCAATGAAGCAGGATTTTATTTTAAAACAGTATACAATAGACGAAAGAAACATCTTATCAACACTAAAATCTATACAAACAAACCAGAACAGAAAACAAGGAGGTGGAAAAGAAAAATGAAAAGCTGGACTGACAGTACCACCAAAAAAGCAAGATATGAATATGGTCCTGACTCAATGGAAGTAACTAAAGATGTAGAAAAATTAGAACTTGACCAACTTAAAGATAATTACATATCTCATCATATTGAACTAACTAATGATCAGATATTGGCTATTGAAAGACAAACAAAAACCCAATCTAACTCTCAAGTTTGGAAAACAGAAAGAAAAAAAAAGACTCACAGCTTCTAACTTTGGCAAAATTGTAAAACGAAATACCAAACTCAAAATTAAACCACTTATTTCAGAATTGTTATATTCAAGTTTCAAAGGAAATGCTTATACAGTAAAAGGACTGCAAGAAGAAAGAAATTCAATTCATGAATACATTTTGAAAAAAACTGAATCTGGGGTAAATGTCAACGTTGAAAGTAGTGGACTTATTATTGACAAAAATCACAAATTCCTAGCCGGCAGTCCAGATGGACTTGTCAATGAAAATGGAGAAATGGGCCTTATAGAAATTAAAAATATTCTGCAGAAAAAGAATATGTCATTCATTCAAGCAACGAAAAAAGTGTCAAATTTCTGTCTACAATATATTGATGAAAAAGTCCAGTTGAAAAAGAAACATAACTATTACTTTCAGTGTCAAGGTCTTTTGAATATATCTGGTCTACCCTGGCTTGACTTCATTGCAAGGTCTACTAGCCCTTATCAGATTCACATAGAGAGGATATACAGAGATGAGGTTCTTTGGAATGATACAATGCTTCCAAAATTAGAAGCTTTCTATTTTTTGGCATTATTACCGGAATTAGCTGCACCACGATATAACAAAAGTCCAGGAATTAGAGAACCTGGTGATTGGGTACGGCATATATTGCTTATTCATGTTATTTGCACAAATTGGAATTAATTGATTACTATGACAATTATCAAATTTATAAATTACATGCTAATTAATTTCCTAATGGTTCTTATCCAAAATAGGCTCAGATCTTAATCAATTGATAGGAAAGAGTTTCAGTATATGTATTAAATATTAAACTGAAGAACAAAAATATACATGTAACATAAAAAGTAACCAGCTATGAAAATCCTTTATAAATAATCAGGATTAGTTCATTTATTAGGATGATTAACTTAAAACGGGACTTGACATGACATGGTACAGTAATTTTACATGTTTTACTCATGATAAAATGTATCACATTGTGGGTGTTTGATAGAACTTTTAATTACCTATATCTAGTCAGTAAATGTACATGTTACACATGTACTCAAACATATTTTTTTTTAAATTGCAGTACAGTCATGACAGTTGTATCTTTTGTAAAACACATGATGTGAATATAGTACCCCCTCTGAGCAGTTGAATAGTTACATAGAATATTCTATTAGTGTAAGCAGAAATAAGCAGAAAAAAAAATATATTGAAGCTCTTCAGTAATGTGTAAAAGAGAGAAAAAATCCTGCAAATGTGCAATTTGACAGTTGTATTTTTTTATTTGGCTGCCCTAGAATTACAAAGTGTTTCAATTTAAGTTACACTGGTAAATCTATGATAATAACTTAATATTCTCCATACTTAGGATACTAATTTCAATATCATTTTAATTTGTTATCTTATTTATTTGCAGTTTTTAGTCAAAACTTCCAAGAAAAAAACATCTACAAGAAACAGAAGAAATCCAAGAAAAATAGCTGTAGCCAAGAAAAAAACTACAATAAGAAAGGATACTGACAATTCAACAACCAACAAAAAGCAGAGTTCTAAGTAAGAAATGTATATATTTGTATTCAGATATATTTATAATCAGTACTTATCATGCTTATAGAGTTCACAAGGACTTATAATTGGCAAATGCTTGATACATGTATGTAAGCAGTTTGATATACATAATACTAAATGAACCAGTTTATTATTGTTATGGTAATTCAATAAAAACCAAGAGTTGAACTTGATACATGTATCAAACAACATGTAGTTATCAATAGTTCTTGTGGTATAACTGTCTATCTGAGAAAATATAATTCCACAAAACATTGGTCTGATCTTTACATTTTTCATTCAAATTTATTATTTAATAATGGTGACAAAAAAAAAAGGATTTAGGTGAAACATTTTTATGTCTTGTATATATTGCAAACATCACATTTTTTTGCAGCCATACTGCATCCAATTTGAAACCAGCAATAATTTTTCAGTGGAAAACAGTTCACATGCCAGAGCAATAAGATAATGATTGTAACAGATATTTCCCTTATCAGTAATTGATATCATTAAGATACAGTATAAACTCCTCATATAAATTACAGCTGACAGCCTTAATGGGGTTTGGGATTATTTCCATGTTAATACACATAAATGACATACATGTAGAAGAGGCGTTAATACATTTTAATATAAAAAATGAAATTATAATGAGGTGTATAGCACTCAAAACATAGATATGTCAAAGAGACAATGAATGAGACTTTAAATATATATGCAGACAAAATTCATGCATGCTGGGGCTTACAGTCATAAAGATATCAAGTATGAATGGTGGCCTCACATTCATTAATCAAGCAATAAAAAAATTTGTACTGAGATTATTGTTTGGACTACAAATTTAGTACTTCAAGTATTGGTAAGGTTTTCTGACAAAAAGGCCAAAGTTCACATTAACAATGGTTAAGATTTCAATGAACAATGTAAATAATGAAGCAAATGATATCACAAAGCTGTTAATGGCCCAAATTTATAAACTTTGGCATAAAAAAAGATATATTGCACATTTAATCATTGTTAATTGTTAAATATTACACGCATGAGCTTTTTACAATATGAGATTTCTTTTTTACATCTAGGAATGCAAGTAACAGCAAAACAACTATAAAGCCATCTACAAGTACAACTGAACAATACACTGTTAAAAGAAAAAAATCAATGAGGTGAATTTATATTTTTAACCTTAAAACAAAAAACCTTCTTTTTTTACAGCTTATTTCCTAATGCATGTAGAGTAAAACTTTGGTTAATTTGCTTGCTTTGATTGTATATTGTACAATCATATTAGGATAACAAACACTTAAATTCAAATATAAAAATATATATATTGTTTAAAGATGTCAATCTTATTTTCAAAGCTTGCATAAACAACTATACACACAAAGCAAGCAAGCCAACCAAAGTTTTACTTTTCAAGCATTAGGAAATCAGCTGTAAATAATGCAAAAAATATTTATTTGTTGTTTTTCAAAAGCACATTTTGATTTATAAATCCTGGCTTCTTCTCCATTCACTTCCTTTTAAGAATTGTCTAGATGTTTTGTAAAACTGCTGTGATTCAACTGTTTCTAACATTTAGTTTGTGATCCCTTATAAAAGTGTATAGACTTTTGAATTCTAATTATTAAGTATTTAAGTGTCTAAAATGTTAAAAGATTTCCAAGCTTTAGTCAGTTTTGAAATTTTTATTCATGAAATTATATTTTTTTTTTATCAAATAGGAGTGTATACAAAAGAAGATGTGGTATGATTGACAATGAGACAACTCTCCACAAGAGATCAAACGATACAGAACTTAACAGCTTTAAGTCACTGTTCAGCCGTCAACAATGAGCAAACCTCATACACCATACATGAAAGGCCACAAAATTACAAATGTAAAACAATACAAACACAAAAACTAACAGGCATAGAATGTACAAAAATTAATGAAAAAAGATACATAACACAGCAGCCAAAAAGTAAAACCACTGAATCTGACAGTAACTTCATACCAAGCATAACAAGAATTTGAAATTTTATACTACTGAAGATAAACAAATTGTTGAAATGCTGTCTTTTCTTTCTTTTAATAGCATATTTTTGTTTTGTTTACAGTTTTTTGTATTTACAACAAATTTTTGTTTTTGTTTTGTCAAACATGTAATTTTCATTTTAAGTATAAATTCTCTTTCGAAAATTTATTTTGTATACACCTTGAGAATCCAGTGCTTGCTCTCTAACCCAAAATTAACTAAAAAATTTCACCAAAGCATATTTTCTGTATAAAATATGCATATATTATATACCTTTAAATACCCATTCAAGCAATTCATCAAAATCAATTCTAAAGAGTATATAAACTGTATTCATGTTTTAGGCTACTATTTGATTAACATGTTCGCTTACAGATAAAAAATATTGTAAAAGAAGGAATAATAAAATTGATAATGAAAATTGTGAATGTGGCGAATGTATCATTGGGACAGCAAGTTGTCCATTGAAAAGACTGCTGTAGGCCACTTATGGGTCTTTAACACAGCCACAAAATCATGCACCAGGGGAAATGTTTCAGCTGGTCCCTATTAAACAAAAAGTGTACTTGTTCATGCATGTTCAAAACTCCAAAACATAGAAATGAACAAAAATTATAAACATACAAGACTAACAACTCAAAAACACTCTAAACTTGGACCAGGCAACAAAAACTTGGACCAGAAAACATTGGACCAAATACTCTGTTAAACATGTTTTATAAGATCACAACACCCCCCCCCCCACCTATACTAATGCCATTGTAGAATAGTAAACATAAATAAAAGTGTTGCATCCTATAGTATAAAAATTACTTTCATAGACAAGACTATTATTCAACAGTATTGATATGATTTTAGGTGTTCGAACACTAAATTTGTTGGTCGTAGAATCAAACACAAGTGGATGGTTAATGAAGAAGAAATTTGGTATGAGGGAACAGTTTTAGCAGCAGTTACCGGAAAAGATGGTGAAAGATTGGCAGAATATGACATACTTTATGATGGTGAAGATTCCAGTTGTATAGTGAACCATTTAGTTGAAGATTTCAGAGACTCATCAGTGCAGTTTATTGATTTGTAAGGTATGTATTACACCTAACAACAGCCTGGATATTGTACTTATTCACACTTCAAAAACACTGCTAGAATATAGTGTTTTTGACCCACCCATCCATCTGTCATGTTCAAATCTTTTTATACCACACAACAGAATTTCATCATGATTTGAAGATTATATGGACATATTATGTAAATGTGCATATCAACACGAATTATTGATTCAAACTTTTAGGAGTTATGCCGCTTTGAATTTTAAATTTTGTTCAGGATATATAATTGCAACAATTTGTCAGTGACACTCCTGTGAAACTACATGAAACTTTGTAGTTATAAGGACACATAATTATATTAGATGTACGTTTCATTATGATACTTTATTCTGATTGGCTAACTGCACATCACATGTTATTCCTTAAGCAATTGCATTACTCAATAAAACATTTCATTCATGATAACATGTGGTCCCACAATAAAGTGCACAGGTGAATTAAATAAAACAATTATAAAATTTGTGTTTTCATGATCATACTAGCTTAAAAATGTAATTATAAGTATTGAATACTTCTTTTTGTAACTTCATAGGGTTGTAAAAGCGTTGACCGTGCGCAAATATTTAGAATGAAGCGCTTCATACAAAATGTACTTTGGTCAATGCTTTTACACCCCAATAAAGTTACAAAAAAAACCATTCAATTCTTAAATGAAAATAAATATAATATGTAGATGTACTAGAAATTTACATCAGTTGACTTTAGTAAATTATTTTAAATCTCCACATCCTTTATTCAGTCATTATATGATTTGGATATAATGTGACTATAATTATTTGATTATGCTTTTCTAACTATAGAGATATAGGTTCCTTTTGTACCCTTCATATTTTTCTGTTGATACATGTATTACTCTTGAGAGTTTTTAGACTTTTTTTTATTTCACTTAATTCTTGAAACATAAGGTATGTAAGTACAATATTTAACAAACAAATAAAAGAGAACTATTAACATATTAGCATTAAGAAAAGTCTCACACATTATTTATTAGTATTTTAGATTTTATCATATGCTATTGTTATTGCAGGTTTATTTTTTTCTTTATGGAACTCCTGTAAACCAAGACTTTTATAATGGCACCAAACATAGTTTTTTCTGGAATATCAGAAGTTTTTGATGAATAAAGAAGACTATGAAGAATTGATTTATTTTGGCAATATAAGATACTCATTCATGTTAATACACCTGGGTGTTAACCACTTGACATTAGATGCTACTTTTAAACTGAGTTGTATTTATATACCGGTGTGTATTTTTACTTTATAATTAAACATCATTTAGTAAAACTTTTGATATATACTGATTAGTTGAATGTATTGTTTTTATTGGTACTGGAATTGTAAGACACACATTGATTGTGTCACTTGAATTTTGTTTTTCAAAAACTTTCTGAATCTTTTGAAGGAAGTCATATAAAATTATTTATTACATATAGGCTATATTTGGATTTAATTTTTTGTTGTAAAATTTTGTTGAAATTTCACTTAGAATTTGATAATGTAATTGGATTTCGAACACATTAGTGTACTTGCATTAGAGATTTTTAAAAGTGTGACACATACATGTAGGTAGAAGAGTAAAGAGTTACTAGTAGTCTACGGTTTGTAATTTATATGTATATATACATGTATTATATTAGACTTTGTAAATACATACATTTTTAAGATTTTGGAAAAGAAGTAATGTTTACTATTGAAAATTTGAGACATACATATTTTAATATATACTTCTTATTTAAACCATATATAGTGACGAAACTTATATAGAGACATCATATTTTGTGTTTCTTATTACTCACTGAAGTTTCCATAATGAGGAATAAATGTAATTATTTGAAATACATTCTTTATATCTGAGCACATAGATTATGATGTTCCTATAACATATTTTTTTTACTGTAGATGTTAGATATATAAACTGGTTCCACATATTGGGTTATTTTTTAGGGCCCCGCCGACTAAGGCGGGTCGCCCTATAGTGATCAGTCTGTCCGTCCGTCCGTCCGTAACACTTTAACTTTGTGTCCGCTCTATATCTTAAAAACCGTTATGATTTCAAAGTTTATACTTGACATCCATGTTAACCAACACCAGAGGGTGTGTCATGATGTATGTAAAACTTCCTAGGTCAAAGGTCAAGGTCAAAAACTTTAATTTCAGTTGACAACCCTGTGTCCTGTGGTGAAGATCGTGTCCGCTCTATATCTTGAGAACCGTTATGATTTCAAAGTTTATACTTGACATGTATATGAACCAACACCAGAGGGTGTGTCATAATTTATGAACGACTGCCTAGGGCAAAGTTCAAGGTCAAAAACTTTGGATACAGTTGACAACCCCATGTCCTATGGTAAAGATTGTGTCCGCTCTATATCTTGAGAACCGTTATCATTTCAAAGTTTATACTTGACATGTATATAAACCAACACCAAAGGGTGTGTCATAATTTATGTGCAACTTCCTAGGTCAAAGGTCAAGGTCAAAAACTTTGGTTTCAGTTGACAATCCCATGTCCTATGGTAAAGATCGTGTCCGCTCTATATCTTGAGAACCGTTATCATTTCAAAGTTTATACTTGACATGTTTATAAACCAACACCAAAGGGTGTGTCATAATTTATTTACAACTTCCTAGGTCAAAGGTCAAGGTCAAAAACTTTGATTTCAGTTGACAAACCCATGTCCTATGGTAAAGATACAATTTTTTAATGCACATTATTCACAGCGGGGCCCACAGAGATGGCTCCCATCTCAATGATATCTAGTATCACTATGTTTACTTGTGTAATAAAGTGATGTCAAAGAACCTTACACCTGTCGCTTATTGAACTCCTGTAAAACAAGACTATTATATAATTTTTTCAATAAATTTATCAAAAACAGAAAATTTAATTATTTATTTAAAAGAAAAAAAAAGTTTAAAGGGAAGGATTTCAAACCCATTTTACAATATTCAAGTTAGCCAATAAAAAATATAAGATTGTAATTATCACACAACACTTTATATATGAATTCCACCAATCTTTGTTTTATCATTAAGGTGCATTATCTCCCTTTTTGTATTTAAAATTTTGTTTTGTGGTTTTCAGTAATTTCAATAGCCCAAATTATGGATAACTATATTTCAAAAACAATTTAACATAAAACATATGTATAATAGACATAAATAAACATGTTTAAGGAATTTTAAATTATTTTCTTTTTATTTATATCAATATGACACTCCATACTTTAGTATTAAAAAAGTAGTTCCAATAAAATTTGTACTCCATTTTTTTTTCAAGAGACCCTTTATATGATTTGAATTTGTCAGTTCATGAAACTTATTTATCCCAAATAAACACTAGCATGATATTGTTTATGTTTCGTTGTTTGATTTTCTCAATTTTTTATATAAATTGGTGAAGAAATGACAATGGTGTATTTTCTGCAAGAATTGGTGACTTTTTATGGTAATATGATCATTTGGTGATGAAACTAAAGAAATTACCCATGCCAATGAGTAGAACATTTTATGAGGAACATTTTGGTGTATCATATGTATATATTTGAATTGAAATATTGAAATAACAATGATTTGTATTTTGCTTGTTAAGAAGGGTACATAATCCTTAACACAGGGCCCCTTGTGTATACTTCCCTGGGTTATGCAAGGTAAATTATATTCAGGTGATTTTCAATAAATGTATATCAAGTCTTAAAAAAAAATAAAATCATAAATTGTTAGTTTTGACATGTCCTCACTTGTATATTTTGGTTGAAAGGGTGCGCAGACAATAAATGGGAGTTTTTGCCCATCTTACATTTAGAATTACGCGTAAAGTGATATTACTCATTAACCAAACATATTAAAGACCTAGGGTCTTTTGATTTAAGGTCCTTGGTTTGTGACCTTGAAATTGAGGTCAAGGTCATAGGTTAATAGGACGTTCTAGATTTTGACCTTTGCTTTAAATTCATACTTAAACATCATAAAGCCAAAGGAACTAACATTTTAAACTGATTTTTCATATTTCAATATCAAAATAGATCTTTGCTAGTGGAAAGACCTTCAATTGTTTTTTGAACAATTGGTTTTTAATTGTACTTATATGTTGTATGTGTATACAAAAATGGCTTATATAACATATTTTAGCATCGTTTGTTAAGGCTTCCTTGTTATGATAATTTTCGCTTTCACAAGCGTGTATTTTCGCGTAAAATGTTAATATTCTTCCGTCATCGTTCTATATATATGATGTCGGGTAGCTCATTCATTAAAAGTATATGACGCGGGAGTACGATCGGAACAGTTCAAACAATATATTTATGATATAACTGTATTGTATTTTAAGCTTGGCCTTCGTAAAACGTAGATTTTACTGTCGCAAATTGAGTTTACCTAGCGACGCGGAGCGGAGTAAACAGCAATAATGTTCAGCACAGTAAGATCTACAAATAAGTCAACATGACCAAAATGGTTAGTTGACCCCTTAAGGATTTATTGCCCTTTATAGTAATTTTTTACTAATTTTTCGTAATTTTTTGTTATCTTACTAAAACCTTCTCCTCTGGAACTGCTAGATCAAATTTAACCAAACTTAGCCACAATCATTATGAGAATATCTAGTTTAAAAAATGGTGTGGTGACCCAGCCAACCATTCAAGATGGCTGCCATGGCTAAAAATAGAACACAGGGGTAAAATGTAGATAACTCTGAAACCAAAGCATTTAGAGCAAATCTGACAAGCGTTTAAATTGTTCATCAAGCTAATATCTATCTGCCCTGAAATTTTCAAATGAATTGGACATCTGGTTGTTGGGTTGCTGCCCTCCAATTGATAGTTTTTTTTGCCATTTTTGGTTATTATCTCGAAAACTATTATAGATAGAGATACACTGTAAACAGCAATAGTGATCAGCAGAGTAAGATCTATAAAGAAATCAACATGACCAAAATCGTCAGTTGACCCCTTAAGGATTTATTGCCCTTTATAGTCAATTTTTAACAATTTTCATTACTGTGGTATTTTTTTGTAAATTTTTACAAAATATTTTCCTCTGTATCTAAAGGGCCAAGTTTATTTAAGATAGAGAAAATTTTAAGTAGCAAGAATGTTCAATAAGTAAGATCTACAAACACATCACCATCACCAAAACACAATTGTGTCATTAAGCCATCTGTGTCCTTTGTTTAATATAGACCAAGTCAAGCGACACAGTCTCTCTAGAGCCTCTTGTTTGATTCGAGCGTCACTGATGAGTCTTTAGTAGACGAAACGCGTGTCTGGCGTAATTATAAAATTTCAATCCTGGTATCTTAGATTAGTTTATATTACCTTACAAACTAATTGCATTAGAATCATATTTTACCACGGGTCTGTACTCTAAGCATTTGGAGAACGTCATGTTAGAATATTGATTTTGTTATCAGTTAAAATCAAACTAAATATCATTGTTATATACATATACATTCATCATCAGATGAGTTAATCCTTTTTCAACGTTCTTATATTGTACTGCAACACCACTGTCTAATGTTAAGAGAGGGTTGGGATCCCGCTAACATGTTTAACCCTGCCACATTCTGTATGTATGTGCCTATTCCCAGTTAGGAGCCTTTAATTCAGTGGTTGTTGTTTGTTTATGCGTTACATATTTGTTTTTCGTTTATTTATTGGTACATAAATTTAGCAATTTGTTTTATCATTTTAATTGTTTTACATTGTAATTTTGGGGCCTTTTATTTCGGACTATGCGATATGGGTTTTGCTCATTGTTGCAGGCCGTACGGTGACCTATAGTTGTTAATTTCTGTGTCTGTTGGTCTCTTGTTGAGAGTTGTCTTTTTGGCCATCGTACCTCATCTTCTTTTTTTATACAAACTAAAAAAAAAGACGATTATGTCCCAATACACAATCTAACAAACAAACAAACTAACGATTTCAGCTTGCCATCATGCTAGCTTTTTATCAGAATCAAACAAGGGAAAAAATAAATTACAAGATCTTTCTAAAATAATTTAGACAAAGTTTGGATTGATTGGTCTTGACGTTTCATGAAAACAAAATCTAAAAAGAAAATAAACCAAATATACCTCAAACACCTTAGAATACCACTTGATAATAAATGGTATGATATAATGCCTTAAGGTGGCATGGGAGTCTAAAATAAAAATGATAGAATTTGTTCATACTTCGCCAAAACGTAGTATCTATTGATATATGTTGAAAAATATATTAAAATGATAGGTCACCGCAAATTTTTTCAAGCTACAAGACGTGACAAAATGACATATTTTGTATGGTTTATACATGAAAAAACACCATTTTGGGATTAAAAACTAAACAAAATGATAGAATTGTAAATACTTAAGCAAAAGATAGCTTTCAAACAATGCTTTGAGAATAACAAACGAAAAGATAGGGTCACCGTATGTTTTTTCCAGCTAAAATTCAAAATAGGAAAACTCCATGTAGAATCCTTCAGAAAATGCACTGTTTTAAAGTTACCTCCCCTTAAAATGCAATTTTTTTTTATAAACAACAAAAAATAATCAATATTTACAAAAGTATTAATATTTATAAGTTGTATTCTTATAAATTGGTTCTTTTCAATGAAAATTCACATTTAATATCTGCATTCCTGCATCAAATTTTGCTAACTTGATAGAAAATCTGGACCTTTGTTTCCCGTTTATTTACAATCCAAGATGGAGGAAGACACCCATACCACCTTAAAAAAGAAAAATCACAAAAATACTGAACCTCGAGGAAAATTCAAAACGTAAAGTCCCTAATAAAATGGCAAAATCAAATGATTAAACACATCAAACGAATGGACAACTGTCATATTCCTGAATTGTTACAGGCATTTTAAATGAAGAAAATGGTAGATTGAACCTTGTTTTATAGCGCTAAACCTCTTACTTGTGTGACAGTTGCATCAAACGATGCGTGAACACAACAGATATAATAGGTAAAATTGTCAAAAAAGGGACACAACAGCCATCACTGTGTCACAATCTCAATAAGAACAAAAACAAACAAATTTTTAACAAAGAAGCACAAAAAAGCATCTATCAAATTTATCAACCACATTCATTGCTTACTTATGTATTATTTCAAATCAACCCATCAAGGATTGAAATATTCGAAGTCCTGTGATTGAATGGCAAGGTTCCCAAGAATACTTCAGTACTTCACTTGATGATGAATGGAATAACATAATATAATCAATGCAAAACCTTCCGGTACACTTTAGTTCACTACTAGGTGTTTTGTCATTATTTTTTTTCAGAACAAAGATATGTAGACTTATGAATGTCTTTTGATCGTTGAATTCTTCTTCATCTTCATTTTACCATATACGACATTGGTATATAAAAAATGCTTCGAAATTCAGTGGGTGTCGATTGTTGCTGTACTTCATATTTGTATTTCTTATATTGCATTTGTTATTTTTGTCATTTCGGTGCGTGTATTGATTTCTTTCCGGTGTAAGTTTCCTCATAGTTGAATAATAGAGATTATAAAAAAAATCATATTTCCAATAATCTTGTTTAGTTCAATCAATAATTTGTGTGGGTGCGTGGGTATTGCAGCCTGTAGCTCATTGCCATATTTAGTATGGCCATAGATGGAGCTCGCAGCTTGAACCAGAATTTTGGAATTCCCGTATCAGCTTGAATTAGGATTTTGGAATTCCCGTATCGGGTACTTGTTAATTTGCTGTCGACCAGAAAGCAAGTGTTACACAAATTAGTTAAACTATTTTAAAGAAAAAGAAAAATACCAAACAAGAGAAATTCCATAGGATCGCCATCAAGGGCCATGGAAAAGAAGACACGAACGACCAGCAGGACAGGAGGACAGAGAGTGCAGGACGAAGAAAATCCCTCAAAAGAATGACGAAGCTCGCCGGAAAAAAACTGCCAAGAAAACACAAGAGGTCGGACACGTGGTGGCAGAAGGACCGGAGGAAACTGCTGACATCCCATCAGGTAATGAGTCGATGGAGGATGCACGGGCGTTCACCTCTTTTAGGCACGACCCGTTACAACAAAATTTTGAAATTGCAAATAATTCCATTGATTTCACTCCGTCACAAGAATCTAGCATTCATGACACAGTGGGGGGGGGGGGGGGGGGGGGGGGGAGACACGTGCATTTTAAAATTAAGGAAAAGATTTGGGAGGGAAAGTTTATAGAGCTTCATTCTCTTTTAAGAACACAAAAAGAAATGGAAGAGGTTGACGAGGGCGATTTGAAATTAAAAAGGGGAACATTTTGCATTGAAAAAAGATCGTCGGGTGTTTATTTGTCCATAAAAGGATGGACTTAGCATTCATGGTTTTTATGAGTGTCTACATTTAGAAATACAGCACACGGGCACCGGAATTGTTAAAATATATGCGCGATATAAGATAAGCGGCAACGAGGTCAAAAAACTTGGCCACCTATGACGAGCAATTTAGGCTGAAAATAGAAAAGAATCCAAATTTATCTTGGGGAAATATACACGGTGAATATTGGCTATCACACATCACATCTCCCACAGTACAAAACAGTGTGTCAGTGCAATCACAGGGTTATAGAACAAATGCACAAAATCGTGGTAATTATAACTCAAATGCAGCTACACTTTTAAACACTAGAACACATCAACAATCACAGGTAACTAGTTGAAGTGTTAATATGTCATGAAAATACTATAATTCCATACTTCCTCGTTGTAGGTTTAAACACGTTTGTGAAATATGCAGTGGCAAACACAGAAAGGCCAAATGTAATAACCGGGCCCAAGGTAAAAGTAACAAAAAGTATTAATTTTTATTCATTAGGAAATACTCATATTAAAGTATCAGTCTTGGAAAATTATTTAGAATTCTACCCACCTCACAATGTAGCACCTGATGGTTTTTCATTAAAATATTTTGACTCTAGGGAATCAAGGGAGAGTTCCAATTTAAAAAGTGCATTACAGCTACCTAAATTAAAAAAAAAAAAAAAATAAACGTAGGAAGTTTAACTTGATCGCACTGCTGGTCCTTTCAGATACCCACCTTTTCCCACACTTCAGGTATCACCAATGGGGCTAGTGCCAAAAAAAGGATGGGGATTTCAGACTTATTCAACATTTATCCTATCCTGAAAATAATTCAATAAACGAGTTTATTGATAAAGATCATTGTTCATTGCAGTACAGTTCAGTGGACGAAGCAGCATGTTTGATTAATAGACACAAAACATTTGCTCGTATGAGTCAGTGTGATGTTAAAGCGGCTTTTCGTTTGTTGCCAATTGCCCCGATTTTGACTTGTTGGGGATAAAATTTCAGGGTGAATATGACCTTAATAAAATGCTCCCAATGGGGGCCTCAATAAGTTGTGTCCTGTTGGAGAAATTTGCAAAAGCTTTGCATTGGATAATACAGCAAAAAAGCGGAAATAATGATATCCTCCATTATTTAGATGATTTTCTTTTTGTCGAGTCGAGCAATACAACAAAAGTTGGCAATACTTTGAAATTATTCCAAGAGGTATACAACAAAATAGGTATTCCTCATGCTAGTGACAATACTATTTAGCCTACTACATTACTCATGTTTTTAGGTATATGATTTGATACACAGAATTTAATCATGCAGCTGCCAAATGAAAAATTTGTCAAACTCTCACAAAAAATCAGAGTAACCTTAGATAGTTCTAAAATAACTCTTAAAGATATACAATCCCTTCTTGGGCTCCTGAATTTCGCTTGTAAAGTGGTCGCTCCAGGCAGCACCTTCTGTCGCAGACTCATAAATTCAACAATCGGGGTAAGAAAAGCATATTACAAAATTCGAGTGAACAAGCAGATGAAAGCAGATCTAGAAGTTTGGTTAGACTTTTTAAAACAATACAATTGTGTCACTGTAATAACAGACAATGTATGAGTTTCAAATAAAAAAAAAATAGAGTTGTTCACGGATAGTACAAAAAGGGGGGGGGGGTCCAAAGGTGGGGATGGGATCTTTTTTGCAGGTCAGTGGGACCAAGGCACATGACCAAAACATTGGGTTGAAACTGGAATCTCCAGAGATATGACATTTCTAGAGTTGTTTCCAGTTGTAGCAGCACTATGTCCAAGGAATCCTATTTTGTTAACAAAAAAGTTTTTTTTCATAATGAATTCATTGCGGTTGTGCAAATCATTAATATGAAAACCAGCAAAGCAAGTAGAGTTATGACTTTAGTAAGACTGATGGTTTTAATGAACTTAAAAATAATACATTTTTAAAGGCAATTTATATCCCTTCAAAACAAAAACAATTGCTGATTGTCTTTCTCGTTCTCAGTGGGGGAAGTTCAGAAGCCTAGCTCCAGAAGCAAACTTTGTAATTTTAGATCATCTTACAAATTGAAACAAGATTTGCCGGTCAATGATTTGCTAAATTTTATAGCTTTTTTGTCAGTACAGGGTCTTTCGCTGGGTACCTTATCATTTTATATATCAGGAGTTTCATACCATCATAAAATACAATGCATACAGGATACTACAAAATTCTTTATAATTGGAAAGGCATTTGAAGGAATAAAAATAATTCAAGGAGGAAAACGTAATGACATTAGAGCATAAATAACAGTGCAATTGTTATCAGATATGATAAGTTTTTTAGATAAAGTATGTAAGAATAAATATGAAGCTTCTATATTTTCAGCAGTTTTTTCAGTTGCCTTTTTTGGTTTGTTAAGAGATGGGAAAATCACTACCTCAAAAACTAAGTCTGTTATAAATGGCCCCAACTGAACAATTTCTGATATTTTAGTTAGGAAAAAAGTCCTGAAGCTAAGAGTAAGGTTGTCAAAAACTGACCAAAAGGGAAAGTATGTTACTTTATTGATATTTCAAAACGGAAAAAAACTACTGTCCGATACGACTCATTAACGAATACTTAAAGGTACGACCTACCTGTAGCAATACAGATTTGTTTTTTCATTATACTGGTATGCCTTTTACTAGATACCATTTCAGTAGTATACTAAAAAAAGCTTTACATTTTCCTCATATTAGTAAAGGTCATTTTAGGTCACATAGTTTTAGAATTATGGGGGCACGGAACTAGCCAGACAGTGGGTCTCAGAGGAGGTAATTATGACATTAGGCAGATGGAAATCGCATGCTTATTCTCCCTATATTAGGTTGCAATTTATCTAGATACAAAAGGCTAACAAGCTACAGGTTTTCACAGGTCCCAAGATTTTATGGATTGTTGGAAGTTCCCTTGTTCATCGGGCCAACGTAGAGGCGAAGAAATATGGAAGGAACAACCTGGAACTGGGGTCAAAAGGTGTTACAACATACTGGATTGGGCAACCTGGTTTACAAATTAAAGATTTGGACTTCCTACTGGATACAAAATGAATTTCTTTACCTTCTCCTCATTTTATTATTATTCACTGTAAAGCTAATGATTTGACAGAATTAGAATTGACAGGGAAGGGTTTAATGGAAAATGTAAAATGTTCTATCCTACGTTATCAGGCTTTATTTAAAAAATTTATTATAATATGGCATTTTGCACCCTTGAATGCGGGTGCAATAATCGAACAGAAGAGAAAAAGTATGAATTCAGTGGTCAAAAACTTTGTTATAGAAAATGGGGGGAAAGCTATATTACATGAGAACATTAAGGCAAGTAAAGTGTCTATATACAGAACAGATGGAAATCAACTTTTCCAATGATTCAATAATGAAAACTTTGTGTAGGTGAGAACCCAAGTCAGATTTGGTAGCTGACTTGGGTTCTCATGTGGCGGTCCAGGGAGACTAGTAGTGATTAGGGGATTATTTCACTCGGCCCTTGCTCTGGGCCTGACAAGTTCTACAATTTGCAGGTTTGGAAAATGTGGTTAGTGGTAACCGTGGGGTCTACAGATGGGTAACTCTGCCACCTCCTCCACCTCATATTATAGAGGGGAGGCCTACACCTGCCAACAGGTGGGGCACTAATAACTGGAGCATTGGTAATACGAGTGTTTTCCCCGGTCACTCCCCAAGGTAGGTGGTGGTGTAACCGTGCTTAACTACCAGGGGTTTTATGACACTATATCAACATAGTTCAGCTGATAGCCATTGTGTATGGGTAATCGGTAGTCACCCTTGCGCATCAACAACATGTAATAGAATACTCTGTAGTCAAAGTAATACCACACAGTAAAAATGTATATTCTAGTCATGAAAATGTAAATACAAGTTGGTGTAATAAAATGAATGTTTAATTCAAAGGATTGTTTTTGTATAAGTTGTAAAAGTTATAAATGAAAAACAGGATGGAACCTCTACACAAATGAGTATAAAATACAGAAAGTCTGTAGTATTTTAATTTTGGTATTTGTAAATGACACGTAAAACAGACATCGAGAGACAAATCTAGATTAATTTTTAATCACTTTGTGATTAAAGGAAGGACTTCAACATAGTTTAGAAAATACGTTAAAAACTCCTGATCGTTGTTTTTCATCTCATTGTTATTTGTTCAGTATTGATATTAGGTCTTCTTCTATGAGTATTGAAATTAATGTACGTATAATTGCTAGTTTGCCGTCATATTGTATATTGTGGGGAGTTGTCCAATTGTCAATTATGATGCAACAGACGCCATCACGAGTATGTTGACCGTTATGGAATAACTGTTTCACAGATGATATCAGATATGTTCCTTACGTCGTTACTATAACCCCCTTCCCTTTTCATGCATGTGACCTACCGAGTTAGACTATTTACGGGATTTGTAAGAACATGAACAATACGACGAGTGCCACATATAGAGCAGAGTCTGCTAACCATTCCGGAGCACCTGAGATTACCCCCAGTTTTTGATGGGGTTCATGTTGCTTAGTTTTTAGTTTACTATGTTTATCTTGAGAACTTTTGTTTGCCTGATTGTCTTTTTTCATTTTTAGCAATAACGATGTAAGTTTATTTTCGATCTATGAGTGTGACTGTCCCTCTGTTATTTTTCGCCACTCTATTTGTAACGTTCTTTTTCGAACGGATTACGGCACCAATAAATTAGAAATTATGTACATTTTATAATTAGATTTGATGTTATATTTATTTTCCAATTATAATCAAATATAATAAATAGGTTTTCAAATAAATCTGTCATTTCAATTATATTTGCCAATGGGTTATTGACAATTACCAGATGCTGTGTTATTTTTTTAAAAGTTGAATATAATTGAAAAACACTTCGTGTAATCAAACTTTATATATATAGTAAATAGTTCCATATACTTTTTCTTTCATTTGTCACATACTAATATAGATATGCAAGTAATCAATCAATGTCAACATAATGTAATGTAATGAAATATATCCGTTATTAAAAAAAGATTATTATTTAAAATTAAAGGAGTTCACTTCATAAAAGAAAACTACATATATAGCATTCAGAAAATTAGTTTATACAGAATAACAAACAAACCTACAACAACATTCTTCATATAATTTCCAAAAAAATGAAACACAAATCCAAAATGTCATTTATCATTTGAACAATGTCAGATAAAAATCTTTTAAATAAAAAAATGAGTTATTTCCCTTTGTATAGAAATGAACAGACACTGTTTGGCAGCCGCCCGCCTGTCGTACACCCCTAAACCAATAATTCATGATTACTTAGAAAATGTGGTTAAAAATTGCAAAATTATTCTAAACTTCGATTTTAGTTGAGAGAATATAAACACAAAAGTTTTGTGAAGTATTGCTAACAACAGATACATACACTTTTAACTTACTCTTCCCCAGTTCATTTGAAGTTAATATTGATGGTTTCTATATCTCTGCTAGCAACTGAAGTGCTTTCTATTTTATCTGCCAGTTCTGAATATACAGGGTCTTCTCGTAGAGCTTTGAGAAATTCAATAAATCCGTTTTCACTTGTATGCAAAAGTATGTCCATTAATTTCCTGTTCTTTTGTATTTTTGCGTGACAAGCATTTATCATTTGTCCATCATCAATGGCCAACACATCACGTGATATCAGATGATCGACTATTTTCTCATGCAGTATGTTGTTTATTATATTTGAATAGTTCTTTTGTAGACGAACTATATACACCGGAACAGTCCAACCTGACAACCCTACAAAATGAATGTTCTATATGTTTTAATTCTCGCATTATGCATTTAGTATAATGAAGTCGTTATTGCCTGTCCTATTAAAATGTAAAACAATATGATTCACTGTTAAATTACTTAATAAGAGAATTTTCAAGCAAAATCGAGTATCAAATCTTTGGTTGTTGCGACTTGATAGGATGCCAGATAAAAAGTATTAAAGAAACATTTTTATTCTATTTTGTGTTCGTTTTGTTTTGTGCTTTGACATCAGCAACAATAATAGTACTCTAATCTCTTGACTGAACCAATGTGATTTGTTATGCATGAGATGAACATTCGGTTTCTTCTTGTTATGCCACTGCTGGTGGACGTTTCGTCCCCGAGGGTATCATCAGCCCAGTAGTCAACATTTCGGTGTTGACATGAATATCAATAATGTGGTCATTTTTATAAATTTCCTGTTCACAAAATATTGAATTTTACGAAAAACTAAGGATTTTCTTATCCCAGGCATAGATTACCTTAGCCGTATTTGGCACAACTTTTTGGAATTTTGGATCCTCAATGCTCTTCAACTTTGAACTTGTTTGGCTTTATAAATATTTTGATATGAGCGTCACTGATGAGTCTTATGTAGACGAAACGCGCGTCTGGCGTACTAAATTATAATCCTGGTACCTTTGATAACTAATTATACAGTCATATGGAAACAGATGGAAACATAGACTAAGTTATTGTAATAGCTCACATGGTCAATAGTTCATGATGCAAAATCAACTAAAGCCATTTTGCGTAAAATAAAGTTCAATCCTTCGCCTTATTATTAATGAATAGTTACATGACCAGATGATTCCAGTGAGTAATTGTGTTAGATATCGGAAGATGTGGTATGAGTGCCAATGATACAACTCTCCATCCAAGTCACAATTTATAAAAGTAATTCACTATAGGTCAAGGTACGGCTTTTAACACGGAGACTTGGCTCACATTAAAAAGCTAGCTATAAAGGGCCCAAAAAAATACTAGTGTTAAACCATTCACACAGGAAAACCAACGGTCTGATCTATATACAAAAAACGAAAATCGAGAAACACATCAAAAAAAGACTTCTGAACTAAGATTCCTGACTTAGGACAGGTACATACAATTGCAGCAGGATTATACGTTTAATGGTACCAAACCTTTTCCCCTTATTTGAAACATCACAACATAGAAAGACACACTATAAATATAAATTGGAATGGCTTAATTCAATCAAAAAACGTAGAAACACAAATGTTGTCTATTTATGGGACCCAACACATATTTAACCCAGGGCGGCCGAACAATATCATTGTGTTGTCTATACCTGGGGCAAAACACACATAAAAAACCCAGAATGGCCGAACAAATCAATATGTTGCCTTTATTTGGGTCTGCACATTATCCTGTCGGTAATATCTGCTACATGCATATATGTTATAATGTGTTCTACTTTACTTTCGGAATGGACAACTTGGTATAATTCAGTGTATGAACATTACCAGACTATATTTAACGATTAGTTGTTTCTTGATGAGACAAAATAATTCAAATTTATGACCACCGCCAAAAAAATAAAAGTGTCAAAATGACTGGGCATACTTACAACTAGGAAAAAAATAAGGTAATATTAGTTATCTTGGTGTAATCAGGGGTGTACAGAATTTTACACCGTTGTTGAAAATTCATACACCCTGAGGCGCAGCCGAATGGGTGTATGAATTTTCAACAACGGTGTAAAATTCCGTACACCCCTGATTACACCAAGATAACGAATTTATTTCTTATGAACAATTCGATTACTCTTTTTTAAACCAGGATGTAATAATTAAAAAATGGTAATGAAAAATTTCCACTTTAACAATTTTTTAATGGCGAACTTGCTGTGCATTTTCAACTACTTTTTTTCTTTATTTTAGGAAAAATTCCAATTTTTTTTTGTGTTCTTTTGAATTGTTGGGGGGGGGGGGGGGAATAAAAAAATATTTTTTAAATTTTTTTAAAATTTTTTCCTCAAATTTTTTTTTTTGGGGGGGGGACTTTTTTTTTTTTTTTTTTTTTTTGGCAAAATTTTAATTTTTAATTTTTTTTTGGCAAAATTTTATTTATCCCCGGGGAAACAAGGGTAGGGTGTTATTTACACCGGGGTAATTAACCAATCAGATTGCAGTATTTCTGCTGCATAAGAAATAAGGGAAGTTATTGAGTTAGTAAATGTCATATTGTATGGAGTAGAACACATAAAATAAACTAGAGGCTCTAAAGAGCCTGTGTCGCTCACCTTGGTCTATGTGAATATTAAACAATGGACACAGATGGATTCATGACAAAATTGTGTTTTGGTGATGGTGATGTGTTTGTAGATCTTACTTTACTAAACATTTTTGCTGCTTACAATTATCTCTATCTATAACAGTACTTTCTGTGGAAAATATTATTGAAAATCTTCAAATATTAAGAAAATTGTTAAAAGTTGACTTATTTGTAGATCTTACTTTGCTGAACATTATTGCTGTTTACAGTTTATCTCTATCTATAATAATATTTAAGATAATAACCAAAAACAGCAAAATTTCCTTAAAATTACCAATTCAGGGGCAGTAAGCCAACAACGGAATGTCCGATTCATCTGAAAATTTCAGGGCAGATAGATCTTGACCTGATAAACAATTTTACTTCCTGTCAGATTTGCTCTAAATGCTTTGGTTTTTGAGTTATAAGCCAAAAAACTGCATTTTACCCCTATGTTCTATTTTTAGCTATGGCGGCCATCTTGGTTGGTTGGCCGGGTCACGCCACACAGTTTTTAAACTAGATACCCCAAAAATGATTGTGGCCAAGTTTGGATTAATTTGTCCCAGTAGTTTCAGAGGAGAAGATTTTTGTAAAAGATAACTAAGATTTACGAAAAATGGTTAAAAATGGACTAAAAAGGGCCATTACTCCTAAAGGGGTCAACTGACCATTTCGGTTACGTTGACTTATTTGTAAATCTTACTTTGCTGAACATTATTGCTGTTTACAGTTTATCTCTATCTATAAAAATATTCAAGATAATAACCAAAAATAGCAAAATTTCCTTAAAATTATCAATTCAGGGGCAGTAACCCAACAACGGGTTGTCCGATTCATCTGAAAATTTCAAGGCAGATAGATCGTGACCTGATAAACAATTTTCCTCAGTCAGATTTGCTCTAAATGCTTTGGTTTTTGAGTTATAAGCCAAAAACTGCATTTTTCCCCTATGTTCTATTTTTAGCCATGGCGGCCATCTTGGATGGTTGGCCGGGTCAAGCCACACATTTTTTAAACTAGATACCCCAATGATGATTGTGGCCAAGTTTGGATTAATTTGGCCCAGTAGTTTCAGAGGAGAAGATTTTTGTAAAAGATAACTAAGATTTACGAAAAATGGTTAAAAATGGACTAAAAAGGGCAATAACTCCTAAAGGGGTCAGTTGACCATTTCGGTCTCGTTGACTTATTTGTAAATCTTACTTTGCTGAACATTATTGCTGTTTACAGTTTATCTCTATCTATAATAATATTCAAGATAATAACCAAAAATAGCAAAATTTCCTTAAAATTATCAGTTCAGGGGCAGCAACCCAACAACGGGTTGTCCGATTCATCTGACAATGTCAGAGCACATAGATCTTGACCTGATAAACAATTTTACTTCCTGTCAGATTTGCTCTAAATGCTTTGGTTTTTGAGTTATAAGCCAAAAACTGCATTTTACCCCTATGTTCTATTTTTAGCCATGGCGGCCATCTTGGTTGGTTGGCCGGGTCACGTCACACATTTTTTAAACTAGATACCCCAATGATGATTGTAGCCAAGTTTGGTTTAATTTGGCCCAGTAGTTTCAGAGGAGAAGATTTTTGTAAAAGTTAACGACGACGGACGACGGACGCAAAGTGATGGGAGAAGCTCACTTGGCCCTTCGGGCCAGGTGAGCTAAAAAAAGTTAAAAAATTAAGGAACAAATTAAAACACACAACATTAAACAAAACATAACGCAAATACTTAGGGGTCCATTCACGGAATATTTCTGATATAACCATAGAATAGCTCTAACTTTTATACACGTATGTGAATCCCTTGCTTTAAAATGTTCAGAATATTCATAAAATACTATTCTGAATATGCATACTTCATCAATGTAATAAAAAGTGCTCTTTTGTTTGTATGTTCATAAACAAAACAATCCGATCTCACCTTTACTATCAATTTTTTCAGTTTGTACTAAAGCTGCACTTGAGATTTCTTCCTGAGAACTACATGTCATTTCATTAGCTATATCCTTGTATCCAGTTGTTCGCAGTGCATCAACAAATACAGAATATGCATGCTTTCCCCGTTTGTTAACTTTATGGATCAAAGCTTTATTCTGATCATCTCGTCTAACATGTTGTTCAATGCTTCGTCTGTCATCTGATGATATTACCAATTGAGTCATCATATAATCTAAAATATTGCTAGGTTGTATGTCCTGAATAATTTTCTCTGAAATTTGAACCATAAATAAATACATATAAGATTGTTATTACTATTTTCATTAGAATCATTCATTTATATTGTAATTTTTACATGATTTTCAGTTTCATTTTCTAAAGTATCAATAAAATCATTCAAAAGACACATACATGAGTGGTATTGTGTTATTTGCTCACGTCTTTAAATATTTATTGTTAATGTTATTGACAACAATTAACTTCTTACAAAACAAAATGTGCTCTTTTGTCTGTTTTACATACAGACGACATCATAGTGAGCTATTAGCTATGACTTCTATTCCATAAAAAGTACTAGCAAAAGAGTACATTTAATGTAAGCAAGATATGCCACCCTCTAATTATCTATTCAGGCTTACAAGCCTGGTATCTTTGATACCTATTTACTTATCTTTAGATTTGTGCTATTTTAGTTCTACAGGAACTTACAATTTCTTATTCATCTGATTTAAATTGCCATGTTATGTTGCGTCACTAATCCTACTTTAGCTTTTATGAGCCGTTTTTTGTATTCTGCTCTTTACTTCATTTTTTTCATGTTGTTGGATAGCTATCTGCTAATTTAGTTTTTATACATATTCTTTATTTTAAGTATGATCTGATAATAATACATGACTCTCTGTCCGAATAAGAAACTGATCTTTACATAGTTAACACGATACATATAACCAATGGGACATCAACCAAGGAAATGAAATCAAAGTCAATTTAAAGCATATCAGTTTCATATTTCTATTTCGATGAAAACATGCTCAGTCTGAAAATTCGAAGCGCAGTTGCTTTATTAAAAGAGAGTAGTAAATAAGCTACAAGAAAGAGTGTTATTAGATACCAATCATCAGGTTTTTTATCAACTCAAGTTGATAAAATGCATCTATGTGAAATAAATTAAATATTCTATATAACTGCACACACCCTTCACTTGTTCATCTAATTCATTGACAATTTGTAACTCTGGTTCTTCATCATACGTTAAGTATGACAAAACACTAGACAATTCAAGGCGATGAAGTGCTTTCTCTAAATTTTCAAATGTAGCTTCTGGAAGTTTAATCCATCGGTTGAGAACCTCTTCTGTTTGGCTATGAAGATTTGTAGCATGGTTTCTTTCAATCTGTTGCATCTCAACAACAGATAATCCCAGTTCTATTCCAAGCTGGTATGTTTGACTACCGATATGGTCAGGCAGTTGCTGTATATTTGAGTCTGATGGTCTCAGATGCAACTTGTCTCTTGGTTGGACTGAAATACATGACAAGTTTATAAGAATGACAGACTGTCTGACATATGTTTCGCCCAATAGCTGTGTTATCAAAATATGCTTGTTCAAACGTCATGTATTCATTTTTCATGATATGACAAAGATTTATGAGACCTTCATGTAATCTTGGTTTATTCGGACGGTCAGTTCTTTATAATAATTTTGGATGATCTTCATATGTTTTTTTATTTTTGAGACTGTTATGTAATCATATTTTTGACAGATGTTTAGCTAGTCATAAAGGTTTTTGGCGATTTGTTTATGTCATCATTTGTTTTATTGTTATTCATGTCAGCAGTATATTTGTGTATGATATTCATACTGCCATAATGATATGTTAGACTTTCTTGTGATCCTATCTTTCTTGACATAGAAATAATGTTATCAATCTTTTTTATAATTGTTTTACTTTCTCATCAACAATATTTGTTTGACCTAAATAGTGTTGAGAAGCAGTGATAAATACCAATTACATACCCGCTCCCAAAAGATGGGGTATCATGAAAGAATGACCAATATTAACTCCAAACCAATGCAGTTTTCAATGATTGTATTACTGTACTTAAAACTATTGACTTTTTGAAGACTTGAAGTTAGCACTTACCCAACTCTTTTTTAACTTCTCTTGAAATCTGAAATGACATTGTAAAATAGCTGTTAAAACCACCAGTTGACAACAGTTTAAAATCTATCAAGATTATCACAGAAACTTAAAAGTGCATTAGCTCATGATATGTTTACTGTTTTTATTTTTGTCTAAACCATACTTCAATACATTTTAGTGAGAGATTTGTATTCAAGCCTGTAATAATACAAACAGACGTTATAAAAAATCGTCATAACTTGTGTAGTTAACAGGACTTATCTTATTATCTTATTTCATTGTTGTAATCGACGTCTTAACGATAACTGAGAGATGTGTTATTCACAGATCATTAATGTTAAATCTTATCTGATATAAATAAAAAAGATTTTTCTGTTTGGCGTATTTCACTAATATCAATCACAATTTGTATATGGTATTGCATAGATAGCTACCAGGCTGTATATTTATCTATTCATGTCTCTTAAATATATACAATACTAGAACACACCCTTGATATCGCGGGTTCATCACTGAATTAAAGCAATAACTATGTTTAAGCCTTATTTAAGCATGGATTTTTAGTGTTGGTTTTGTCATCTGATAAAGTCATGCTGATTGTAAGATGTACAGTTTTCTCTGCTTTAAAATCTTTCTTTTTGAACCCGTCGACCTGGACCTAATTATTTATTGATTATTTGGAAAACAAAAGGGCTGGAATGGGGTAATTTTTAATCAACATCATTGTGCTATATAAGTTAAATATAAAGTTGAATTCTTTGATTCGCTGTTTTACGTCATGCCAGCTAACAAATGGGAAACTACCTATACGCCTTATTTTATGTCTAGATTTTTAGAAATCGTATTGTCATCTTATGAAGTCATACTGATTAAAATACTACAATAGGAAACAATGTGTCAATGATCGAATTTAGTAGCGTCAACCCTGTGATTATGACCCGTGTATATAGATAATCCTAAATACACCGTTTGGTGGTGCGACTGTCGGATGCAGAACGTACATATAAGGTAATAGGTAACAGGTGAACATACTATTTGTATCGGTATCGGATTCGACCCGGAACTAGTTAATTATTAGCAACATTTACTTGTGTTAAAAAAACAACAGGGTCTCGAGTATCAACACCATTGTCCTATATAAATTATATATAAAGTTAAATTCTTTGATTTGTCGTTTTTACCCAATGACGGTTAACACATTGGATCTCGTTATTTTAGGATTATGAGATCACATAATACATGCATGTGTTGCAAACGTTTGCTGAAGTTTTGCAATCGTAGCTTCGGATGTTGTAGGATTCATGACGTGTATGTCTATCCATTTTGAATACGCATCAACCATAATTAGAAATGATATGTTTATGAATGGTCCAGCAAAGTCTATGTTATTCTTGACCACGGATGGCTCGGATATTTCCACAAATGTAACGGTGCTTCTGCTGGTAATTTGCGGTTTTTCTGACAACTGTAACAATTAACTACAGTTAATTCCAAGTCATTGTCCATTCTCGGCCACCATATATAGCTTCTTGCTAGACTTTTCATTCTAGTAATTCCGTGATGTCCTTGGTGTAATTCATTTAACATGGCTTCATGTCCTTGTTGTGGTATAATAACTCCTCCCTACAATATTCATCCGTCCGGACTACACAGTTCGTTTTTCTACTGGGACATTTAGGCGGCCAACCATTCAAAATGTATCTAAGCACCATAGACAGTATTGTGTCCTTGCGTGTCCACTTTTGAATTGGCGTAGTGGCTAAATGTTCCATTAATGATATACTATCACCTGGCGTTGGTGTCTTTCAATGGATGTTTTCAGCGGTTGTCTACTAAGTCCATCCGCATTACCATTCAGACTCCCTTCATTGTATACAATCATGTACTCATATGCATCTAAAGTCAGTGCCACATTTGAATTCGAGATGCGGCCATTGTAGGTATCGGTTTATCTTCTCGAAATAAACCTATGAACGGCTTGTGGTCGGTTATGATTGTAACGGGGTGTCCTTACAAATATTGATGAAATTTCTTGATACCAAATATTATGGCCAGACTCTCCTTCTCAAGAACGGAATAATTCTTCTCTGCTGATGTAAGTGTTCGAGATGTATAAGCTATTGGTTTGTCACTGCCGTCGTCCATTTTATGCGAAAGTACGGCCCCTACTGCATACGGAGATGCATCACATGCTAAGATTAATTTCAAAACACAACCATCTATTGAGAGGTTTGTAAGAACACCAAAAAGAAGAACAATTAATGCAGGAGACAGAACACCACCAACACCAACTGAAGCTCTACATGAGAAAACTACTGGAGTTGATGGAACTAAAAAGACTAAAGCATTATAATCAAATGTTCAAATTAATATCTTAATGACATTAAAAGATTGTATTATAGTTTTATCATATGAATTAAGCTACAAAATTATTTAAAATATGCTCAACAAATTCAAGCTCAGATTAAGAGTCAACCAATCATACATAACAAGCATTAGTGAATGTTTTATATGTCTCAGCTTACTTTTTTGTTTTGCAGAAATTTTATTTTATAATACATGAAAAAAAGTTAACAAAAGTATATAAAAGTTTTAAGCTCTTTGAAAGAGTTCAATCATGTTGTAGAGGAGTGTATAACAAATGTGACAAATTGAATGTGTTAAAATTGAATGTGTTAAAAGTTGTTAAAATATTTTATGTCTTCTATCAACCAATATTACGTATGGGTATATTACAATCTTTAGACAGATTAACGACTTAGTAGTAAAATCAATATGTACAAATTGCTACAAAACTATTGAAACTTATAGTAATGACTCTCGTATAGAACAAACTTGTATAGAACAAACTTTTAGACATCAGCTGTTCAATATTATCAAAACAAGTAGACTATTTGGGTTTTTACCTATGCTTTTTTTAGTAACACAACACGCAGTGTCAATCAACGATAAGCCATACACGAGATTCGTTAGTCTAAATATAACATTATCTCAACAACACCTGAAATTCAATAAAACATACGATAATAAAATGTTTATAAAAAATTGTTACTTACCTGCAAAATATAGATAGAAAACCGCACACATATTAAACCAGAAAATATTTTTTTCGTCCAAATTTTTTTCACCTCAAATTTTGTTTCCCTCATTTCTTATTTGGTTTCTATTTTCTAATTCGATTTTTTTGGTTTCTATTTCCTTATTTGATTTTCATTTCCTTGTTCGGTTTCTATTTCCTTATTCGATTTTCATTTCCTTATTCAGTTTCTATTTCCTTTTTCAGTTTCTATTTCCTTATTCGGTTTCTATTTCCTTATTCAGTTTCTATTTTTTTTATTCGATTTTCATTTCCTTATTCGGTTTCTATTTCCTTATTCGATTTTCATTTCCTTATTCGGTTTCTTTTTCCTTATTCGGTTTCTATTTCCTTATTTGATTTTCATTTCCTTGTTCGGTTTCTATTTCCTTATTCGATTTTCATTTTCTTATTCAGTTTCTATTTCCTTTTTCAGTTTATATTTCCTTATACGGTTTCTATTTCGTTATTCAGTTTCAATTTCCTTATTCAATTTTCATTTCCTTGTTTGGTTTCTATTTCCTTATTCGATTTTCATTTCCTTAATCGGTATCCGTTTTCCTTTTTCGATAATCAAATTTTTAAAAATTTTACTAGTCCTAACTAAATTTTTTTTTCCCTCAAATTTTTTTTACAAATTTTTTTTTCCTCAAAAAAATATTTTCTTCAAAAAAAATTTCCTAAATTTTTTTTTCACCTCAAATTTTGTTTCTCTTATTTCTTATTTGGTTTCTATTTTCTAATTCGATTTTTTCGGTTTCTATTTCCTTATTTGATTTTTATTTCCTTTTTCAGTTTCTATTTCCTTATACGGTTTCTATTTCCTTATTCAGTTTCAATTTCCTTATTCAATTTTCATTTTCTTGTTTGGTTTCTATTTCCTAATTCGATTTTCATTTCCTTATTCGGTATCCTTTTTCCTTTTTCGAAATTCAAATTTTTAAAAATTTTATTAGTGCAAACTAAATTTTTTTCCCCTCAAAATTTTTTTTCACGAATTTTTTTTTTCCTCAAATTTTTTTTTTCTCCCTCAAATTAAAATTCCTAAATTTAGTTTGCACTAGTAAAATTTTTAAAAATTTGAATTTCGAAAAAGGAAAAAGGATACCGAATAAGGAAATGAAAATCGAATTAGGAAATAGAAACCAAACAAGAAAATGAAAATTGAATAAGGAAATTGAAACTGAATAAGGAAATAGAAACCGTATAAGGAAATAGAAACTGAAAAAGGGAATAAAAATCAAATAAGAATTCCTAAATTTTTTTTTCACCTCAAATTTTGTTTCCCTTATTTCTTATTTGGTTTCTATTTTCTAATTCGATTTTTTCGGTTTCTATTTCCTTATTTGATTTTTATTTCCTTGTTCGGTTTCTATTTCCTTATTCGATTGTCATTTCCTTATTCAGTTTCTATTTCCTTTTTCAGTTTCTATTTTCTTATTCGGTTTCTATTTCCTTATTCAGTTTCTATTTCCTTATTAGATTTTCATTTCCTTATTCGGTTTCTATTTCCTTATTCGATTTTCATTTCCTTATTCGGTTTCTTTTTCCTCATTCGGTTTCTATTTCCTTATTTGATTTTCACTTCCTTGTTCGGTTTCTATTTCCTTATTTGATTTTCATTTTCTTATTCATTTTCTATTTCCTTTTTCAGTTTCTATTTCCTTATACGGTTTCTATTTCCTTATTCAGTTTCTATTTCCTTATTCAGTTTCTATTTCCTTATTCAGTTTCTATTTCCTTATTCGATTTTCATTTCCTTATTGGGTTTCTATTTCCTTATTCATGTTCTATTTCCTTATTCGATTTTATCATTAATTTTCCTTATTCGGTTTCTTTTTCCTCATTCAAATTCTATTTCCTTATTCGATTTTTATTTTCTTATTTGGTTTGGGAGAAAAACGTTTCGTAGTGCCGAGACACTACCACTACCATACAGTGGTTTTTTACTCTTTTTTTTTAATAGTATTCGTGCAAAACAATTAACAAGGGTCTAACTTAGTTTCATGTAATTTTCATTATCAGCATAATATTGGGTTGATATCCACTATAAAACAATGTGTCCACTACGAAACGGTTTTGTAAACTATTAAAATTCATCAAAATGTCCACTAAGTAACACGAGACTGAGTTGTTTCCTTATATGTAAAGTAACTGTCTAATCTTTATCGGTAAAAAATGGTTCTCCAATTCAGAAAAAAAAAATTCTAGGATATAATGAAAAACAAACTGGAATGTCTATAGGAGACATTAAAGAACAAATGTCCCCTACGAAACAGTAGAGGGTAGATTATGAAAATAATATCATTTTAAAGAGTGTTTAAGAATGAACTTTTTATTTACAAATAGGTTTATGATAGAGGTATTCAAAATAACTCTTGAAATAAAATTTTAGACAAGTTGATTTTCCATTTTTTTAGGTCTGAAATTCACGCTTTTATTAAAACACGCCCAATTATGTCACAATGCAATATAAAATTGAAAGTGGTCATTTTGTAGTATTGAAAGGCGCATCCTGAAATGCCAGCGTATTCTCGATTTTGGTAATTTTTTTTACTTCTTTTACAGAAGCGACAAATACAACCTCAGTAGCCAAGTCAATAATTTTCTATATTTAGATCGGAATTCCTTCTAGTTATTAAGACTCTGGGGCCTGTTTATCGAAACTGTCCTAAGTTCCGTCCTAAGAATTTCTTAGGACAGAATTTAGGATAAAGTTAGGACCGACTTACGACACGTCTCAGCATGCACATCGAAGCTATCTTAGGAATATCTTAGCTAGGACGTCCTAACCGATGTCCTAAGTATTGGCGGAAAAGAAAATACAAATTAAATATGAAAAAAAAATATGATATCAAATTTTATCAATATTTTTTGTTTTTTTTAAATATGATTAATTAGAAACTAGTTTTAGATTAAACGTAATAAATAATTGTACATTTAATCTGTGTAAAACAAAACAGAAGAAAAAAAATAACTACAAATTATCAAACTAATTGTAAACAAGATATAATTATAATCGGTAAAAATCATTACATGTTTTTGAGTGAGTTGAATTCGAGGTGTCACGGTTTTATTCTTCAACAGTTGAAAGGCAAATCTCGTGCATTTTTCAAATAAATACGGAGACTTTCAACTAATTTACTACTGCTAAAAAATAATACGTGTGAAAATGAGCAAAAGACGAAATTAGAATATATCCTAAAGTTAGGACCATCCTAAGACCCTCTTAAGACACCTAAATTGGTATCCTAAAGTTAGGACAATTCCTAGGATTTTCCTAAGTTGAGACATGTTTGATAAACCCATTTAGGACTAAGATGTGTCCTAAGTTGGTCTTAGGACACGTCCTAATCCTAAGAGAGCTTCGATAAACAGGCCCCTGGTCAATATCGGTTAGGGACATTTTTTCCGGAACTTTATAATAAAAAAACAATAGGATAGCAGTTATCGTTATTAAGTGATGGAAACATCGGGTTACTCAATGAAATATGACTTATAGTGGAGTGGGCATTCAGTTTAACCAGCCTTGTCCGTGCGTACGTCCGTACGTAAAAAAATAGCTTCCGTTCTTTTATCTTGAGTTTGCCTGAACAAAATGTTATGAAACTTATACACAATCCGTATTACAACAAAAAACAGATCACATTTGAATTTTGGTGGCGTCATTTATACCATTTTAGGGTTATGCGCCTTAACAAATTAAAAAAAAATTACTGAATTTTTCGTTTCCGTTTTCTAACCTTGTTTGCCCGACACCAAATCAAGACATACACACAAAATTCGTAGCAAAGAAACAGCGTCTTTATTGCTGTTCTTCATCTTGAAATAATACAGTGAGATCTTCAACACAGAAAATTTTCGTCTAAAAAAAAGTTGCAAGACAGCCCCTAGCACCTGTTTGAGCAGAATTGTTTGCTAACGTCAATATTGTCACAGTTGTACGTGGCATAGGAGACACACAGATGCGAGGCAATATGAACAACTTAATATGAAAAGCTGTCAAATTTCACTTAATTTAATACATTAATATAAAACGAGACAAATTTGAAGTGAAACACATGGTAAGTTACTACAGGTTGCATATATATAAAACCCCTCACAAATGAAGTTTTAGGTGGTATGTATATATGATAAACCAATTGTGTTCCGTCCTAACTTGTGAGGTACTAGTACACTACATTATGTAGGTGGTCTTTTTACCGGGCACAATAAAAAAAAATCCATCATACATGCCATTTTTGCTGAAGATGGAACCAGAATCTTTTTTTAGTAACTGAATAGGCCAGATCATTTTTTTCTGGTCAAAATAGAGGCCAAAATAGAGGCCAGATAAATACCCCCCCCCATTTAAACACAATGCTTTTGACCACAAAACACAGATCAAGTTTACATTTGGGAAGCGTCTATTTACTAATTCTAGATTTATGACCACTTTACAAATGAAAAAAAAATGCTTATTTTTTCGTTTCAGTTCTCTAACTTTAGTTTGCCTCAAACACATATTATAAAACTAATGTGCATTACTTATTAGGGAGCAAATATTTGACTTTTTTTAATAAGGGGGGGGGGGGGGAGTAGTTGTAATCCCTGTCTTGCCTTTTTTTATTTCTCATTGTATTCGGTACTGCCTTTTTTATTAGTTTATCCTGACTTGTTTTACTAAAATTGTCATCTTGCTCTTTTTGGCAAATTTGTGTATCCTGTTTATATTATTTCGTTACTGAAAACTACTGTCCTGCATTTTTTCAAATTTCATCCTACTGAAGGTTGGTGGTTTTCTCCAGACACTCTGGTTTCCTCCACCTATCAGGAAGAAGCCAAAATGTAGAGCTTTAAAGGGACGTTAAAAACAACAATCAATCGATGAATTAAAATGGTTTTTATAACAAAACTTTGATCAAGTACAAATTTGGGTAGTGTTACTTTTACTGTTCTTGATATATATCCCTTAATAAGTTACATCGTATATGCAAGCAGGGGCATAATTTCTGTCCCATGAAAACAGTTACAATTTATTCTTAATAAAACGACAAAAGTTCGTTTAAACTTTAAGAAAGATGATTGAAAAAAATAATAGTGCCACAGATCAGCTTTTATCGTTTGCTACTTTCTGAGGACTAACCCCCATAATCTGGTACTATAGTTGTCACATAACACCTAAGATGACTGTGTATAATACTATTAAGGTCACATATACCAGCATTACATGCATCTTCTAAGGACTAACCACCCCATCAAGGTACTACAGTTGTCACACATACCACATGGGACTGATTATAAGACACTTTGGACCATAGACACAGACCAGGTTTTACAGACAAGTATCTTATAAGGAATAACCACCAGAAACCCAGTGGCGAATCCAGGAGAAGGGTTCCGGGGGTTGAAACCCCCTCCCTCTTTTTTTTTGGACGATCAATGCATTTGAATGGGGACATATAGTTGGACCCCCCCCCCCCTTCCCCTTTGTCCTGGGTTTGGACCCCCTTTTTAAAATGTCTGGATCCGTCCCTGAAACCGGTACTATACTTGCTAAACACAAACTCAACTTAGAAAGACTGATTATAAGACCCTTTGGATCATAGTCACGGACCAGGTTTTAAAGGTTAGTATCTTATAAAAACTAACCACCACAACCAGGTACTATAGCTGTCACACTACCACAGATGACTGATTATAAGACCCTTGGGACCACAAACACATATACTCATATAACACGGTTTTACTTTCTCGCATGTTTTAACATATTATAGAGGTTAGTACTGTATAGACATAAGACTATGGCCATAGCATTGTCAGTTTATTTTCGATCTTTGAGTTTGACTGTTCTTCTGGTATCTTTCACCACTCTTTCAGTAACCTGACAGTATGTTCTACACTGATATATAACCACACAACACTTCTAAGTGAAACAAAAAACATATACAACGGTTTACTATCTATTATTTATAAACAGTTCATGGAGGTGAAAACAGACATATAAGACTAACTTCAGTAACCTGGCAGTATATATTCTACACAGAAATATGACTGTACAACACTCGTTCTCAGTAAAAAAAAAAACTCATTTTACATGGTTGACTATCCCTTATGTATAAACATTATACAGGCAAAACACTTACTTCTGTAACCTAACATGCAGTATGTTCTACACAGAAATATAACTGTACAGCACATGTTCTCAGTAAAAAACAACAACATTCATTTAATATATGGTTGACTATCCCTTATGTATAAACAGTTTATGGAGGTTAGTACAAACATAAGACTAACTTTAGTAACCTGGCAGTATGTTCTACAAAGAAATATAACTATACAACACTTGTTCTCAGTGAAAAAAAAACTCATTTTACATGGGTGACTATCCGTTATGCATGAACAGGTTACGGCGGTTAGTACAGGCATAAGACTAACTTCAGTAACCTGGTAGTGTGTTTTACACAAATATATATCTGTACAACACTTGTTCTCAGTAAAAAAAACTCACTTTACATGGTTGACTATCGCTTATGTATAAACAGTGTATTGAAGTTAGTTAAGGTATAAGATCTAGACTAACTTCAGTAAAATGGCAGTATGTTCCACACATAAATAAAACTGTACAACACTTGTTCTCAGTTAAACAAAACTCATATTACATGTTTGACTACCCCTTAAATTGTGACCCTTATGTATAAACATATGGAACGCCACAGCTGTCTTATGTGGAACTCTGATATTACGTTATGTTATCTTATTATTACTTGATAATATTTTGTTTTTACTTAATATGGTTTTGACATTACTTAACCCTTTCGCTGCCAAACAAATTTTTAACAAAACCCCTTCAGTGCCAATGCTTTTTTTGATTGTCTTAACGAGACCGCAAAAAACGTCGACGTCATAGTAAAGGTATAATAGCGCCAAAAGATGTTAACTGCAAGTGGCGGGAAAATTAAACTTTTTTTTACTAATAGTCCATTTTCCTACATATAATATCGATTTTTGACTCCGAAGTTATAATATTTAGACAAGTTACGTGTAATAAGATATTCTGGTTCCGGTTCTAGTAAAAGCAACAAGATAAGGTAAAATATTTTTTTTTTGAGGGAGGGGTAACTATTTATGTTTTCCATGGAACATGACAAAATAATTGCACCGATTTTAAGTTTGACTTTACTTCTTTTAGTTGCCCTCACTTGAACTTATACCAGAAAATCCCTACTATAGAGAAGGTAACCTGTCTAAAAATCATATACTCCCGAGTCAAAGTTCGGTAATACGAAAAGAGATAATGCAAATTAATTTGTCACTACTTATAAATTAAAGAAAGTTTGTGATTATTTTGTGTGAACAACTTCATTATATGAGCTTGATACAAAATTCCAGATTCATATTAACATTTCTCAAGAAAGATATTTTATTCGTCGGTGTTACATCGTCTGTCGTGTTTCTTATATTTACTACATGGTTTATGAACAATTTTACGACAGAGAGCACACATGCATATACTAGTACATGTTTCGGCCCTTTCCTGCAACCAGGCAGAGGCGGATTTAGGGGGGGGCAGGGGGCCCGGGTTGCTTATATAGGGAATCACTGAAGCGTGACTGGAGCGGGCCCCCTCTTAGGTCAGTCAGTGGGCCCCCACTTATGAAAATTTCTGGATCCGCCACTGCCAGGGACATTTCGTACAGAACATACAGAACAGTCTCTTCTTTTCGACCCGGCAATTTTCTCAAATGTCGTTTTGTTCTTATTATATGATCTTCGAAAATGTCACCGAACAATTAAATGTATAAAATAAAGACCTGATCTAACATTGTCAGAGTTCTTTTAATGGGAATTTTCTATCGTATCTTAATATGAAAAATAATGTGTTCATTAATTCTTGACAACCGTACAATAATAATTAACTGTGATTGTAATTTTGAATGTATAATTGTTCACAAAGTTTTCAGGTTGTTTGCGGTTTTGTTATCTTTTATTTTGGAAGAAGGGATAAATAATAAATAAGTACAGACATGCACCGATCAAAGAACATGTAGTTTACTAGGAAACATGTTACATGTATCAAATAAAAGTGTCATGTTGACCTGGAATGTTAATTTGGCCGGCACAATCCGGCAATACTCTTTTTTTACGATGCTTTACAGGACATTGCATTTTCACACGATAAATAAAATATTAAATATTTTCCTTGTATCTCTTGTATTATTCATGTTTAACTGTTTGCCTTTGAAATTTATTTAAACGTATGCCGTATAAAGCCTAGAAAAATTAAACGCAGCAAAACAAAAAGAAATTAACGAAATTTATTCCATGCATTAATATTCTCTGGTGGCGTTTTAATGGAACATGGGCATAAATGTATGTTATCAAGACAAACTTCTTCGTCGAATGAATTGTGAAAAACAGCACGATATAGGCAATGGTTTTGAAAGGAGTAGGTTCAGTAAGACCCCTTTTTGGCCCCAAAATTAAGCAGTTTTGCAAAATTGTGAAAATGTAATCTTTTAATTATTTTTTAGAAAGTAGAATGCTTCTGCTACATAAATATGTGCTGTTTTTGACAAAACAATGCACATATATCGTGTACTAGCATCATTAAGTCATGCTAAATTACTGAAATCTTCACAATTATAGCATTTTAGTTAAATTTTAGACGGTTTCCGTCTTAAATGAAAGTGGCCGCATTCGTGTTCATTCATAATATTGAAATGTAAGTTGTATTTGATGATAATACATAACATATATAAAGGTTGAGGATGAACACGGATGCGGCCACTTTCATTTTTGACGAAAACCATCTGAAAAGTGACGTTTTTTTGGCATATTTGATAGATTTTTCATATTTTAGCTTCAATCGGAGCGTTTTTAATGACTGAATCAGTTAAAATCTTTAACATAAACTAATCGAATCAATTGAAATAGACACTAAGTGTTTAAAAAGTGTCCTAAATATCTCGTTAGATGAAACTAAAATTTGGGGCCAAAATTAATCGGCCCTTACCGGACCTACTCCTTTCCCTGCAGTATTCTTTTATATGACCTACATTCTGGTTAAATAATGTGTGATCCCTCACTCAGGAGGATAACCACGGATAAGGATTAGCATATAATCCGATGGATGCGTTATAAATGAATCACGTCATTAAATTAATTGCGTCATTAACATGTAGGGCACTTTTTGCGTACTTTTTCATCTTTTTAATTTTTATTTTTTTTGCGCTTTTTCTAATCCGTTCTTTGTAAAGGTATTTGAATAACTTCTATCTTCTATATTTTATGTATGTGAAATTATATTCTTCCAATTTTGGAAAGTAAACGCTTAAAAACTTAAGGCAGTTTAGGAAAGTACGTAAGCCTAGAATATATAAATATACTAAATGGCCTACTGCAATAGCGTCGGGGAAACAAGAGTGGAAAAAATTATTTATATTTATAAACGCATCCTTACATAATTTTATTTTCATAAATTTCATAAAAAAGCTCCCCTTTCATATCTTTTAATATTGGTAAAAAAACGCGCGAATGTTTCAAGACGGAGGAATTAAATTTATCACAAAAACGGCGACGTCATAGTACATTACGTAGTTCATAACATCATTTCAATTGGCACTGAAAGGAGTATGACTTTAGGCCGATCATCGGCCCTGTGGCACAGAACTCGTTAATGATGTCATGATATTACACGATATGGTTTCGTATTGACTCAATATGGTTTTGTCATTACTCGATGTGGTTTCACCATTATTTAATGTGGTTGTGGCATACGTCAATGTGGTTTTAACATTACTTGATGTGAATGTAACTTTTAAAATTAACGTTATTTATCATATGTTTAGTAGTAAATACAGTAGTTTTTGCATGTTTGATAAATAGCCTGCTGTTTAATCCATATCGCGCAACTTTGATGCGCACCCTTTATCGCATACCCTTTATCACACCCCTACTTTTTTTTTTTTTTTATACAGAAAGTCAGTTTTTGTTTTTTTAAGACCAAACAGCCTATTGTTTATGCGCATCAACTAACGCAACTTGGTAGTGACATAAAAGCTCTATGACGTTGTTTCTAGCAATGAAAAAAACGTCAAAATAAAACGTCCTATTTCGCGTTTTTCACGGATTCCAACATGGTGTACGCTTAAAAATACGTCTCCCAAGGAATTAAGTGTCGCGCTGATATCTTGTGGAAATTTAACACATATGGACACAACAGATACTACACTATATTTAACCTTCGTTCTAATATAAATAATAAAATATAAGTTTTGATCTCGCCTTTTTTACATTTGCGCCTATCTGCATTTTATTGTTTTTATTCTTTCACATGCGTAGATTTTGTCTTATATTTGCGCCGATCTTCATTTCATTTTTTTTTATTCTTTTACTTGCGTAGATTTTGTCTTTCATTTGCGACGATTGTGTACAGGTTAATTAGATAGATGAAAGTTATTTTTATGCCCAATTTATGGGCATTATGTTTTCTGGTCTGTGAGTCCGTTCGTCCGTTCGTTCGTCCGTAGTTCGTTCGTCTGTCCCGATTCAGATTAAAGTTTTTGTTTAAAGTTTTTGGTTAATTAAGGTAGTTTTTGATGAAGTTAAAGTCCTATCAACTTAAAACTTAGTACACATGTTCCTTATGATATAATCCTTCTAATTTGAATGTAATTTTCTTCTAAAAAAAATAAACAAGAGTGCACACACTGAAATGTCTCGCCTTCTATACTAATCATTGATATTATGTTGATAGTCCTAAGTATAAAGCTAAGCTTTATTACAACTGTCACATAAACTTAACATTAACCAAGATAACTAAACAAAGACCAATGAACCTTGAAAATGAGGTCAAGGTCAGATGAACCAAGCCAGGCAGACATGTACAGCTAACAATGCTTCTATACAACATAAATAGTTGACCCATTACTTATAGTTTAAGAAAAATAGACTAAAACACAAAAACTTAACACTGTGCAATAAACCATGAAAATGAGGTCACGGTCAAATAAAACCTGCGCAACTGACATAAAGATCATAAAATATTTCCATACACCAAATATAGTTGACCTATGGCATACAGTATTAGATAAAAAGACCGAAACTCAAAAACTTAACTTTGACCACTGAATCATGAAAATGAGGTCAAGGTCACATGACATCTGCCCGCTAGACATGTAGACCTTACAATCATTCCATACAACAAATATAGTAGACCTATTGCATATAGTATGAGAAAAATAGACCAAAACACAAAAATTTAACCATAACCACTGAACCATGAAAATGAGGTCAAGGTCAGATGACACCTGCCAGTTGGACATGTACACCTTACAGTCCTTCCATACACCGAATATACTAGCCCTATTGCTTATAGTATCTGAGATATGGACTTGACCATCAAAACTTAACCTTGTTCACTGATCCATGAAATGAGATCGAGGTCAAGTGAAAACTGTCTGACAGACATAAGGACCTTGCAAGGTACGCACATATTAAATATAATTATCCTATTACTTATAATAAGAGAGAATTCAACATTACAAAAAATTTGAACTTTTTTTTCAAGTGGTCAATGAACCATGAAAATGAGGTCAAGGACATTGGACATGTGACTGATGGAAACTTCGTAACATGAAGCATCTATATACAAAGTATGAAGCATCCAGGTCTTCCACCTTCTAAAATATAAAGCTTTTAAGAAGTGAGCTAACACCGCCGCCGCCGCCGCCGCCGGATCACTATCCCTATGTCGAGCTTTCTGCAACAAAAGTTGCAGGCTCGACAAAAATTGAGTATTCAAAAGGTTAGGCCGATAAACAATTATTGCCATACTGACAACGTATGCATGTAACTGATGTCTGGATGATTCTCGTAAAATAATGTCCGATCTTGCAATGAAGTTAAAATTTAATAATACTGCTTATTTGACAAAATCTTATAGTGAACATAAAAGTATGACAAAGGGTCATTGTCGTTTGTCATTTGTTTAAATTCACATTGTCTAACCATTTCGTCTGATCTCACTGAAGCGTACAGCTAATTTCCTACTGTATGTAGATCAATACTTTGGTTATCTTGCTAGCTTTGTTTGTATATTATGTATAATTATATTCTGATTGCGTCCAATTGAATTTAAATATCATATGTACAGGTTCACATACCTATATATGAAGATGTAAATCTTAAGTCTTAACTACACTACATTAATAACAAACACAAATTGCATTTAGCCGTGCAGACTACATTTAGCCGTGCAGACTAACAGAGCCGGCGTTTAATTTATATTTTATATTATAAATCATGACATATATGAAATACAAATGCATTCCAAATGAGGTACACAGAAAGAATAAACATCTGAAACAAGTTTACTCTGAATCAATAAGAGCCCATATCTCTTTGTATGTATGTATGTATATATGTATATATATCCGTCTTTAACGTAACCTCGCCGCCCAGGAAAAACCATCAAAAAACTTTACTAAAGAAAATTGATATGGAAACCTGTGTTCGGAGCAAGTGCAAGGCACGCCTCGGGACATTAATGCCAAACTCCATCACAAGAAAAAACAGCAAAATAATATACAATATCAAATATTATGAAACATTGAAGTTTAGTGTTGAACGTCTGCGGCTAGAATGATTTTCAAACACATGAAAATTAAAAACCCGCTTTCACCACAATCCAAATGATTGGTCCACGTAACCACGTGTACAACTACACATAACAAAACCCGCCAAACAGTCATTCCCAAAAAATGGGTACAATTACAAAATTTCAGTGTCGCCGGCAAATAACCACAAAATGCAAGCTTCACATATGTCACAGATAATCTTTTTCGTGTTCTAAGTGATTAATATGTATACTAAAATAAAATTATATTCTTTTGTGATGTATATCGTAAATATATTTGTGTGATTTTCTATTCAATATACGGAAATCACACGAATTCCGAATGTCGCCAAGAAAAATTCCAAATATCGGTGTGAATTAAAATACTTTATTTCATCTAAATCATGATTAGATTTGGATTTTTTATTTGACACTATATTGATTTGTATTCACAAAAATATTTTAGAATCAAAAGTTATAATATACACTTTGATTTACCCATTAAACCAATGTCGCCGATAAACGTATAACCTACCGTAACGTATCTTTAGGTACAGTCAAAACATATTTATATGATTGGAAATCATGCCCAAAGTGACTTTAAGCAAAGTTGATACATCAAATTTTAAAATCCTGGCTTTAACTTTTGTTGCAATGAAACGAAAAATAAAAAAAAATCTTCTCTTTCTCTTTTTTTCGATTGTCGCATATAAGAATCCAACCTACGTAACGCGGATTTTGGAACGCACTAACCAAGAACAGATCAAAATGATGATTATTTCATTGAAAGCACCCATAAAGCTTCTCAATAATCAGTTTTGAGAAAGCAACTCAACAATATTGTTACATATTTCCATGTATAATGTAAATAAAACTAACCTCCGTTTAAATAACCTCCGTGACGCAGTTATTTACAGTTAAGTTGTCAGACTTGTTTTATCAGTATCAGCGGCTGCCGACACTGCCGAAAGTCATTTTTGTAGCAGACATCATTTATTATAAAGAAAACAGACAAACAAAATACAGATTTTGAGAAAAAAAATTTTGTTTTGAGAATGGTAGGTTAACTTGTTTTTTCCCTATTATGTGAGCAACATTATAACGTTTGATAAACGTTATATCAGCCATTTTCTTAGATTTAAAATAGTCTACAACACAACTTGTGTAAATACGACGACAATCATAACTTTAACAGCGGTTTATGGCAAACATTTTCAAGATTATTTAGGACTCATCAATGTAACGGAGGTTATGCAAATAAAAAAAATCTAAAGATGCATGTAAACACGATCATACCAATTGAAATTCTTGTACATTGTTATAGATACTAAATCAGTTCATCAATTATCACTAATAAAAATCAAAAGATGATGTCAATCATAGACGACATCATTGATTTACGTTACGGAGGATAGAAATTTAAGGAAAAAAAGTTTTTTTTCTCTAACAGGACTTTACTCTTTTAAGATAACGATTTACTAAGAAAAATGTTTAATTCTGTTGTCTTGTTTGTCATTTAATTCCAATATTTACATTCATTTATATGTTTGCTCTTGGTAAGAACTGGAATTGTCCGTTATGGAGTTTTTAAAAGTCGTTACGGAGGATAGAAATTTTTGAAATGAAACTAGTTTGACTCCAAAACTTCATAGTTGAGTATAATACATACATTATGGTGTGAAGGAAGATGACATTATCTGTATAGAGCTAATAAAATTAAGTTGAACAGTATTCGGTTTAGGTAAAACATATTTTTGAGTGAAAGTTCATGAATCGTTACGGAGATTTTGACAAGAACAAGTCCATTTGACTAAAAGAAATATATAACTTGATAGAAAACAGTTTTTTAGTTTGTAATGTCAATAAATTGTTTAGAAAAGCTAGCATTAAAGAGTTAAGTGTTACTATGTATCAGCATTCAGATGCTGGTTTGATATCAACCTCCGTAACAAAGATGGGGGTGTGGATTAATACAAGCATAAAAAATACATACAAGTGATTCAAAACATAAATAATAGGGTTTTTCCTGGGAAGCTGTATTATGAAACTAAAATATTATACAGCATAACATTTCATTAGTTTAAATTTATTACAAAATAAGTTGTGAAAACTACTTATTTGAATTATTTTTTAAACACTATATTAGTTCAGACCTTAAAATTGGTATTTGCTTTCAATATATACAGAATAATACGTATAAATCAGTTTGATATGGTGGTAAATGTAACCCATTTCACATGAGCCTGGATTTAAATCTTGTGTTTTTCTCTAATGCAATTTTTAAGATGACTTAATACAACACTAACCTCCGATACGTTCATACTTACCTTGTCTTACAAAAAATGCTAAAACTAGAAAACAACTAAAATGGTGTAAGTAAAAATTAAAAAACTGACAGACTAGATATAGACACAGAAGAAAACAACACTCTCTCTCTGCTCAGTTGAAATTTATTTTTTAACAGTGTCTACATTCGAATTGTACCCATTTTTTGGGAATGACTGCAAAAATATATACCGTTCTTATAAAACGTTCCTTTTAGACAACATTTTCCCGCTATACTCCGAAACGCGGGAAAATACATGTCTTAACTACACTACAATAATAACAAACACAAATTGCATTTAGCCGTGCAGACTAGAAACACAAAGAAAGGGCGGAAAAGTGTAAATGATATACAATAAAATGAAAATGCTAAAGACCTAGCTTCTTAGTAACTTCTAAACGATGTGCAAGTGAGTCTGCCACGTACCCATCTTTGGCAGTGTCAGATTTCCATCGACCGTGCCGTTTCCAGCAGCGTTCGTTAACATCAGCGTTAGCTGCGACAGTGGCTCCACCCGCCCTTAAAGAATGTAAACCTATGTTTATATCACCACAAACTTCTTTGAGTCTAGCTACTATACACTCTCTAGCTCTGGTATAACTCAGTTTTTTGTTCTTGTAAATTAGCGAACACCGTTTGCCTGATCAAAAAATAGGTTTAAATAAATACTGCTCAGAATTGGACTCAATTTTACAAATACTGAAATACTTGGACAATAAATTATAAGGACAAGCAGCAGACTCACCATTTGAAATAACTAATTTTTCCCCTAATCTATACTGATCAGTTTTGCTTTTGTCAATATCAATCTCTAAATAATTAGTTTTGAAATGAACGTCTTTACATCGAAGAGAACTAAGCTCATTGAATCTAAGAAATCCAGACTCTGAGAAACTAAGAACAATCATACATAAATCCCTTAAAATAGCTATATCATCACTGTCTTTATATTTTGTACAAAGTTCAATAATAGATTCAGAATCAATATGTTCCTTTTTAACTTTCGGTTTATGTGGTTGACGTTTAGATGACTCCAGTAAATTGGTCACAAAAGCATTTTCTGTGGGATCTGAAAAACCTTGAACTGTATGTGCCCATTTTATACCGTAAAACGCTGACTGAACTACACTATAAGATGAACCTGTGTCTATCAGTTTGGTTAAATATAAAGCTACATGTATAGGCTTTGCTGGCAAAGATAGTCTCCCTTGTTTCAATATAAATCTCTCCCATCGTTTATAAGCATAAAAATATTTATTGTTAGTATTGTCACTCCTGGACTGCAGTAAATACGATGACATCTTACGTCCCAATTCGTCAAAATCAGCCGAAAGAATCCCTCCATCTTGTATTTGCTCCAACACCCTGCTTTTCAGACCGATACCTGTAGGAAAGAATGAAATAAATTAAAACCTTATTTTCATAGCCAACATCCTGAAATCTGTTGATTTTCCGAACATACCATTTCTCCCTCGGCCTTTTTTGATAACTGTTGATGGTAATATTTTACTATCTTTAATGAACGATTCGAATTCTACAACATTACCATATACTTTGTGTAAAAGTGGCCAATATGGTGCTGAAACCCATAAAGGAACAAATAAAGTGCTTTATCTAGTATAATTTTGTGTATACATCGGGATATGTCTGAAGGTGGTGGCACAATCCAGTTATTTTCTTTACCCCACTGTCTATTGAAAGCATCGATACCCAGTGTATCTGGACACCAGTGTTTAGTGTTGAATATGCTACATTTTGCATTGTAATCAGTTTTGCTTTAACGTTCTCTTGTCTAGGTACCCACTCTGGTACGATCTTAATGCTATTTGATTCACATACGTTTGCTATTTTAATTGTAATATTTTGTAAATCAGATTTCTTACTGCCCTTTTTTATTATGTTTACTACGTTCTGATTATCTGTGTGCCACTGAACTGTTTGACCCTTTAATGACATAGATATAGACTGCAGTACTATATAAACTGCCTCAAGCTCTCTCCAAGTAGAACTTTTCAATTTTTCTCCATCGTTCCAACTACCCATAATCTCTTCGTCTATGGCTTTTACCAAATAGCCACCATAACCTATGCCTGAGGCATCTGTGTATACTACACTCGAGTATTGCTCAACAATATGTAATTCTCTGCCATTCATTTTCTCTATATTTTCCTTCCAGATAATTATCTCATCAAGAGATCTACTGTTCAACAGAACATTAGCATTCCAGCTTGTTTTATACAAAATGCATTCGTACATACTTCTTGTACGTAGTCTAACTACAGGACCAACTGCCCCTTGCATATATATGATCTGACCAATTATAGAAGCAAGAAACCTTGCCGAAACGTGTATTTCTCCTTTCCCTATTTTGTGTATAATTCTATTTAAAGTATCTAACAATTTGGAAAGTCGCCTTTCCGTGACTGAAACCATGCCTTTGTCAAATTGCCATACCAAACCCAACCATACCACATTTGGCTAGGTGTCCAATTGCATTTATCTTCTGCTATCAAAAACCCAGAAGCTTTCAGTACTTTCTGAACAACTATGCTAGTTTCCTGGGCCTGACTTATCTCGTCAGCCCCGCCTAAACCATCGTCTAAATACATGATAATTTTCAAACCTGAATTTCGTAAATGTTTAACAATACACCTTACAACTTTGGTGAATATATAACCAGCAGTAGATATACCAAATGGTAAAACATTAAAGACGTAATATTTTGTTTCACGATTTTTGACCCAAGCAAAACCTAAATATGTCTTGTGTGATTCAAATATCTCTACATGATGGTATGCCGATCTCAAATCGTAAGTAAAGCAGTAATCTCCCTTCTTAAACATTTGACTGGCTACGCTAGCATCTTCATATTTAAATCTGAATTTATAAAGACGTGGGTTAAGGTTTATGTACCCTTCTGTAGCCATTTTTGTACGAACTTTTCAAACTTCAATTGTATCAAAACTACAGATATAATGAATAATAGAGATAGGCCATCTTGTACATATTCCAAGGGGAAACTTGATGCAAAGCATTATTTTTTACTGTTCCATTGCATTTAGTAGAAAAAAAGGACTTTGAGGCAAATAAATCAAGATTTTTATAGAAAATCCACAGCCTTTATCCTTGTACTCTCATATTTGGCAATTTGATGACTGATAGATATAGGATTATTGCATGCAGTGCTAGCATTGATTTCCTTAAAACAAGTTTATAAATGTAGTTATTGGTTAAGACAAGTATAAATATGGCTAAAATCAAGTACACCTTTTAGGGTGCGCTCGACTTTAGTGACTCAGCACGAGGTGTTTTGGAATTTACAGGTTACTTAGAACTTTTTGTAAAAAATAAACACTAGCACATTATAGAAAATCAAGTGAGTAATTTATGTTTCAAATTTTATAACAAAAATTTCTGTATTAAAGGCTGTGGATTTTCTATAAAAATCTTGATTTATTTGCCACAAAGTCCTCTTTTTCTATCAAATGCAATGAAACAGTAAAAAATAATGCTTTGCATCAAGTTTCCCCTTGGAACATGTACTAAATGGCCTATCTCTATTATTTATTATCTTTAGTTTTGATACAATTGAGGTTTGAAAAATTCGTACAAAAATGGCTACAGAAGGGTACATAAACCTTAAGGTTCATGTGGACCCTATGGCTAAAATGGCCGTATTTTCACCTCAAAATTTACTCTGCGTACAGACAAACCTGCGAATCTGTAAAAAAATTCAGGCATGGCATGCCCTAGATAAATAAATTTCAAATATGTTTTATGTTTTAGAAAAATAAAAACTTACCAGGATTTTGTCGTGCACTTTTTTTCATTTCTCCAGAAGGTGCCAAAATAAACTAAGTTGGCAAACAGGTTTGAGAACTTCCCCACAGGTAATAATTGAAGTGAGCTGTATTGCTTGACATGGACATGAGATGGACAATAGATACCTGACAATAATTGGTTATTTAAACTGTGTACCTGAGTGGACCATATCAAGGTAAACTCAACTGTTTGTTGATTTTATCATCTTCTGCAGAGACGAAAAAAAGTGTACGGCAAAATCCAGTTAAGTTATGAATTTTCTAAATCATACAATGCAATTAAATTCTATTTATCTAGGGCATGCTATGCCTTAAAACTTTCCCAGATGCACAGGTTTGCCTGTACTCAGAGTAAATTTTGAGGTGAAAATACGGCCATTTTAGCCATAGGGTCCACATGAACCTTAATGTGTCTACAATCTAAAACTAATCTTAATTTGTTTTTATTGTTAGCTACCGTCAACGGATTGACTACTTTAGGTTTACATGAAAATTCTTTTATGCATCCTAATTCTATCAACTTTAAAATCTCATTATCTACGAAATCTGAATTCTCTAAAGACGATTTGTTGTTATTCAAAAATACCTCACTTGGCTCTGTGTGAAAAGGTATTTTATATCCATGTTCTATGATATCAATAACTGTCTCGTTAGCGCAAATAATATTACGCCAATAACCAATTGAACTTCTTAGTTTACCTACAGGTGAATTACATGAAACTATAGCATTTTCTCTACCAAAATTAACAGATAAATCATTATTAAATAATCTAGTACTTATCTTATCAGACTTTTCTTTCTGAGTTTGCCAACCCTGTTTATAATGGTCTGACCTCCAATGTCCTGACAAACCACACTCATAACATTTTCCGGGTCGATGCACCACAGGAATGTTAACTGTACTCTGCTGATTAACTGAGCTGAATCGAGTAGACTGTGGGGCACTGTAAGGAGTTGTGCGTGTCTTAAACTTTTTGTCGCTCTTCATTTTCCTCGACGCTTTGTTTTTTGCTCGTAATATGCGTTTTTCGTCTTCTGAATCATCTGCTAGGTTGTGCGTTTCGTACTCGGTAACTGTTCTCCAGCCGTTCTCGGACTGATCCGCGAGCTTAATCAATTTTTGTCGATGATTGAGAATGTCCAAACCTTCACAAATGTTCCTCATCGCGCCCTCTGTACTTTCGTTGTTGTCCTGCGATTCTGTTAGAATACTTCTGGCCTCTTTCATCTTGTTGGCGATTTTTGTGTTAACCTTGAACTGCTCTTCGTTTCCCTTTCGCTTGAAAACGTAATTTTCGGTGTTCATCTGCTGGATTTTAGACATTTGAGTTTCTGGTAGCTGCCTCTGCGTTTCGTGAACGGATCTCTGAAACGTGTCTAAACGACTAGACATTAATCTGTCGATGCTCTGCAGTATTGTTTTGGTTCTGGCTCATAGCGTCTTTAATTTTTCGGTCGATGAGCATGTTTATTTCTGCCGGCTCCGACATGTTTAGTATTGAACGTCTGCGGCTAGAATGATTTTCAAACACATGAAAATTAAAAACCCGCTTTCACCACAATTCAAATGATTGTTCCACGTAACCACGTGTACAACTACACATAACAAAACCCGCCAAAAAAAATATATACCGTTCTTATAAAACGTTCCTTTTAGACAACATTTTCCCGCTATACTCCGAAACGCGGGAAAATACATTTACAAAGCTTGAAAAAAACATTTATACAAACAAAGCAAGGAAGCCAACCAAAGTTTTACCCTACATGCATTAGGAAATTAGCTGTAAGGCAAAACATACTAATAAAGTTAATACTCAGCGAATGTGAATTAAAATCAAAATTTTCGGTGTTTAAAACTAAATTGTTGAAAATCTAACTGATGACAAAAAACAATTGCTCCAAGAATAATATCCAACATAAAAATATCTCCCTTTCATTTAGCTACAACTATGACCAGAAAGATTGAAAACAAATTTCAATGCCGGCAACAACCTTGTCTTTGTTTTAATTTCCAAAATAAGCAATTTCGATTTATAATATTTCATCCTGTTGGAGAAATCTTACTTTGTAGTTTTCAACGGAAAATTATTTCTAAATTAATTTTTGAATTAAAACTTTTTGTATTTTATAGTTACTGTCTCGTTTATTCATATATTATACGTATAATTTTAATTTCCTTATATCTTAAATATTCAGAAATAATGAATTCACAAACTAGATGGAATAATTTCTATACATTCGTCTTAGACGGGTAAAATAATGGTATAAAGAAGTCCGTCCATGCTTTTGTATGTCCGTCTATTTACAGTAGCGAATGAGTTCTTTACGGCAAACTTCTGAAATTGACGCGGGAAAAAACCCCACACATCTAGTCTGATATAGTCAAATATTCTGTAAGTTAACTAGTGCCACCTTTCATTTCTTTTTTTATTTTCAATAATTTAATTTGCTAATGAGGACAAAAACAGACTTTCCCAACAAAAGCGGCGTAAATGGTTATTTCAAACAATTTCCCATTCCGACGGCTGGTATTTCTGAAGGTTAATAGTGCGGCAACATCATAAGATCTGATACTGATACATGCATTAAACTTGTATTACCGGATAATAAATTAGGTAATATATTTGTTATTCTTGGAAATTTAAATCTGGGTTTCAAACGTCAAATTTGCGATTTTTTTCAAATAGTGCGCCAGCAAGGAATGTTTGTACTATGACGTCAAAGCAATGTTCTAAAGAAAGACAACTCTTTTCTTCAAAACGAACGCGACAATAAACATGAAAATTACTCATAACTATTTTGAAAGGTCGGTTACATACACTTTTTTTTGCTTTATTTTGAAGAGTTCACATGGCGCTTTCCTTCTTGAAATTTTTATGAAGAAATCACTGGTAGATATTTTTTAATACTGGAAACGTTTTTCATTTTTGCGTTTTATTTTTGGCGGGAATGAAATAATAAAATTTAATGATTTAATAATTAAATTGATTTATTGCATTAAAAATACACTTAGTTGTTTATTGTGTTTCAAACGTACGTCAGTCATTTTTTTACGTTTTGCTATTTACATAATTACAACCATATATTTAAACATACATGTACGAAAGAATATGCTTTGAAGCGCCTCGTAGACTTTGGTCATATATAAGCACGTGCTCCCGCTAAATTTTCATTCCACGAGTATTTTTTAAGTTTGCACAAGGATAGGACCAGAGCGTTAATAAGATAAGTTGATTTAGTTTATTCATTATACTTTAAATACGTTTCGTTTTATGCATTTAAATTCACTTTAACAGTCAGGAGTCTACTTCGTCAAAATTATCTCCCCATTACGCCAGTTCATTTTCACAATCGTAGAAATGGAAGCCATTTTAGGGATGACGCGCTATCAATATTGCTCTTGGAAACCGATAAATTTATCCACATTGCACCATTACGATCCTTATATGTCAGTTGTATTTTAAAAGACAAATGTATCAACTACCTAATGAGCATCAGTTAATAATCTTGTCTGCATTGATTCAACTTAAAACTATTGTCTGATCGGTTGTCAGGTGGAATTTTCGAAAATTCATAAACATTTAAAAAAATTCTAATTAAATATTTCGTGGAAGGGCAGACTAGATTTTTTTAGTGTATGAAGACTATAAACCCTAAAATCACACACAAAAAAAATAGAATTTTTCGAAGATATGCATTTTCATCATCCAACTTGAAAGACTGTCGTCAAGTACTTTCAGTAAAAAAAATAGCTATTCGAACACACCTTCTCTCTTTTTGTGACTCATTAGATAGGTGTTTCACTTGACCCATATATTTCATCTTTTAGTACTGTGATTTTTTTGTGTTTTAAAGTCAACCTGTAGCTTTAATATATAAAAATGATAGAATCTGAAGCGAGACGATGTATGAAATATTCTTATTTTGTACGATACCAAGACAAAATACTCACTCAAACACGCCCTAACATAAAAAGGTGCTCTCGATTTTCTCTTTTCGATACAATTGTTACCCATTTTTTGGATTTTTTTCTTCAGTCACGAATGGCAGACACGAAAATTACTGAACTATTAGATTGATATGTTTTCCGTCCGTGGTAGTTTTTTCATAAAAATCGGAGGTTATGCATTTTCTTCATCCAACTTGAAAGATACCCATGTCGTCAACTTGATATCTAATTGTTCTGCTTAACTATGTACAGTAAATTAGATAAATTGAAAACTTATGCAAATGGTGTTTTTAAAATGAAACACCTCGTAATTGAGAAGAAAATTGCAATTTTGTTTGTTTCTATTAACTTTTTAAAATTTTGTCACTATAGTAAACAATACAGTAAACATAATGTCATTTATCGCCTTCTCTAACAAAGAGCTTCAATTCTTTTGTTCTATTTCAACCTGGTTTCCGACTGTTAAATTTGGTTACATTTAAAGAGCAAACTTTTAACCTGTAACGATAAAGTAAAACAGGTAACTTTAAATTTAACACGTGTTTGCATGGGGTCGTAATTTTGTTAACCCTTTTACGTTCACTATTTATTGTACATGAATTGTTTCATGTCAATTCAATATTACAGTTATACATATGCTTATTTATTACCGTTTAATTTCATTGACTTCTGGTTTTGCATTTAATTCAGTTCTTAAACATGTTATTTTTAACGGTAAGTTTTTGTTTCTATTTTACGATTGTAGCATTGAATATTCTCATTTAATTAGCTATGAAATGCATGTATAGGATTGCTTACGATTAAACGCTTAGTTATTTTAAGTCGCGGACTTTACCTACCTGTATTGATTTAAATTGACACTTACAGTATACCGGTTATTCGAGTTACGGAAGGCCCGATTATTACAAATGTAAAGCCCCAGTCCCACTAGACCACGATCGCACCACGCTCACCGCGATCTAAAATAAATTTAGATCGTGGTGAGGTCGCGGTATGAGCGGCATGAAAATGTAAATTTTCGTTGCTTTCACGATGCTACTACGTCCTCTCTACGCTTCTACAAAGATCCCGCTACGATTATACCACGTTCTCACCGCGCTTATTCTGCGACCTCACTACGCTTATCAAGATCTTTCTACGCTCTTCACGTTCTCACTACGACCATACCACGAGTTATCCGATTGCAACACGATCTTACTGCGATTATTACACGTTCTTACCAAGATTATACTACGTTCATAGCGCGATCTTACTACGTTCTCAGCAATAACGTCAACATCGTGTTCCATATCAGTTCAATTCCTTCTATTTCTGATTAAATCGTAGATTTCTCGGAAACAATACAGTCATGCCACCAAAATCTACCAGAACACGTGGGCATGGTGGTAGGAGTTGATGTAGAGGCAGAGGGAGCAAAGTAACGAATCCTGATCAAGCAGAGATGTCGGACCGACCAATCCAACCTAAATTACAACCTATGGCTGGTCCATGAAGCTCAATGACGATATTTAAGTGAACGATAGCAGAGATGACATAGATGTATCAATATATATAGGAAGATGTGGTATGAGTGCCAATGAGACAACTCTCCATCCATATAACAATTTATAAAAGTAAACCATTATAGGCCAAGGTACGGCCTTCAACACGGAGCCTTGGCTCACCTCAATCAGCACGTTATAAAGGACCCAAAATATTACTAGTGTTAAACCATTTAAATGGGAAAACCAACGGTCTAATCTATATAAAAACGAGAAGCATGGTTGAGCCGTTAGAGCAAATAGATAATTACATTCAAACAAACAAAATCTAGGGAGCTTTTTTTATATATTTTATGTGAAAATGACAATGAGAATGATGGTTGTATTATGAACGTAGTCAGGTCGTTAGAAGAGCGTGATGAGGACGGCAAGGGCGTGCTAGAATCGTACTATGGTCGTGAACAGCGTGGTATAGTCGTAGTGGAAGCGTAGTTGGGTCGCAGTGAGAACGTTATGGTCGTAGTGAGGTCGTGATAACGTCGCTGTGAGATCGTAGCGCAGTCTCTCCGAATAGAATCACGCTTTCGCTACGCTCTCGCTACGATTGTACAGCGACCTTTGCGATCTTACTACGATCTTAGTGCGCTCTCACTACGCTTCTACTACGACCTGATTTCGCCACGACCGCACCACGATTGTTTTGAACATGTTCAAAGTTGGCCACGCTCTTCACGATCTTGAAGACCTCACCACGACCGTGATACGACCTTACTGCGATCTACACGATCGCACTACGATCATCAAAATTTGCATTTTTTTCACAGATCGTAGTGCGATCGTGGCCTAGTGGGACTAGGGTATTACGGCATTTATCTAATTATAAAATCAACTGCTGTTCAGTTTGCTCGATGTTATTGTACATACATGTATATAGCGGTCTTTAAATTTGATATTATAAATTGACACTTATATTATACCTGTTATCAAGTTATGGAACACCCAATTATTACAAATATATTGCATTTACAACTGCTGCCCAAATTACTACAGGTTATTATACACTTCTAGCTGTCTTAGGATGCGTACTTGTATACACATTTATAATTGTATATATATTTCAAGTACGGAACAGTTGTTAAATTAACGATTTTATCTATATGCAGCCGAAGCATCAATGTACTGTTTTATAAATTAGAACATCTTTATATATTTACAAACAATATACTAATATTGATTTCATTTATAAAATACCTAGGAGAAGGAATGAATATCATCGGAAATTATGGCCCAGGGTCAACGACGTTAAGGTTCAACAACATGCTCCTCATGAAGAACCTGCACCCGAAGATGAACCCGCACCCGAAGATGAACCCATCCCCGAGGAAGTTGTCTAAGTGGTCAACAGAGGTAGACGTGGAAATAGAAGGCGTGCTGCGCCAGAGAATCAGTAAGCAGATCAACCTGTTGAGCCTATTAATCAGCATCCACCTCAGAAACAGCTGAAAAATACGACATTTCAGGCTGACCCGGTAATATTTTAATAATACTGGTCCCTTGTTAATGTCATGTGCTTATGAAGTTGATATAATTGTTTCTCAACAAACAAACAAAAAAAAAAAAAAAATGGAATTTTGAATATGCTGATTTTGTAATCTACTCAAACAAATAGTCAATATTATAGCAATGTGGACCAGAAACAAAGTGTTACTGTTGAAAATGGAATGTTTGTCCTTTCCAATAAACCTTCAAATGTCAATACTATAAATAACATTGAATAATGGACTGAAGCTTTTGCATTTTTTTCTAAATGATACTTCTTCAAAAGCATGCTAGCTTAGCACAATACTTGTTTACGTGCATGTCAATCATAAGAGATACTATATCAGATGCTCCTTTTGACATAGTTTACCAGTATGTTAGACAATTTAGATTACGTGTATCACTAAATCACTCTAAAGTCTTGGTCTGAGATTGATGGCTTTCTTTGGTTGAAATTCATTGCAAAGGGATCACAAGGCACACCTAATCCTGTAGTCTATAAGGCTAACTTACAAAAACCTTGTTTTGATTGTAACTTTAAAGGATTTTGTCAGAAATCTCGGTGTTTTTATAAACATAATTATATGAAATGTTTGTTACAAAATCCAGCCTTATCATGTGTTAGATTTGACAGGTTACAAGGTAACCAAGGTTTTCATTTTGGATCATTGAGGCCACCTATGTTTAACCAAAATAGCCCTCGAATGTCTTACCAGTTTCGACAAAACAGGCTTTCATTTGTTCAACAAAATAGATATAGGCCACCATTTAACACAAGGTATTCAGTACCTAGATTTAATCAAATGAACTGAAATTAACCTTTCTTTCAGATTTGTCAAAGGATAGATATGATATTTGGAAGATGGGATATTCACCTATTAATATTAAACAATTACAGATAATTTTAAAAGATTATCCTAATAAACAGATTTAGTTTGAATTATATTGGACCAAGGTTTCCATTTGAATCAAAAATTTAAATCTGTTTTGTCAAATCCTGTTGGAGCTAGATTTAAGATTGAATCTGAAATATCATTAGGAAGAATAGCAGGTCCTTTTTGTAAACGATCAATATCTAATCTTAGATGTTCTCCTATTGGATTAGTTCCTAAAAATAAAAAAAATAATAAAAAAACTGGGGCACTTGAGCCTTGAGCAGTGCTAACGATTTCATTGATAAACAGTTTACCTCGGTTAAATATTCTTCATTTGATAATGCTGTTAATATGGTTAAGAAACTTGGAAAAGGTGCTAAATTAGCCAAAATGAACATTAAGTCAGCATTTAGATTGCTTTCAGTTTATCCAGGCGATTTTGACTTACTTGGTTTTAATTGAAGATGAATACTACATAGACAAGGCAATGGCAATGATCTACTAAATTTCATGTGCTATTTTCGAAAAGTTTTTAACTTTTTTGAATTGGGTTTTTAAACGCAAGTCTGGTTTAAATAATATAGACCACTATTTGGATGATTTTTTTTGTTGTTGTTGGCAAATCAGATTCTGATGAATGTGAACAACTGATGTTTCAACAGATGAAATTTGCAAAAAATTTAGGAATCCCACTTGCAAATGAAAAAACTGAAGGTCCAACTACACTGATTGAGTATCTGGGTCTTACAATTGATACGGTTAATATGCTTGTTAAAATTCCACATAAAAAGGTAGAAGAACGTTTAGACAGAACTATTAAGTTGTCAGCCATAAAAAAAAAGTAACGTTAAAAGAATTGCAGTCAATATGTGGTTCATTAGCTTTCTGCACAAAGACTTTACCTGCTGGAAGAGCGTTAAGTTGTCGTTTGTATTCAACCGTGGGCAAAGTTTCAAAATCGTTTCACTTTATTAGGGTGACATTAGGCATGAACAATAATTTATTAATGTGGAAATTATTTTTGGAACAGTTTAATGGGATTTCGTATATATATGGTATAGGATGGGTATCCTATTTTGATCTTGAACGTTATTCAGATAGTGCTGGTGGATTAAGTCAAGGGTGTGCAGCTTATCTTAATGGTAAATGGATTTTTCTCGAGTGGCCTAAAGATTGGAATAGTTTGGAAATATTTAAAGATATAACATACTTTGAAATCATTCCAATAGCACTTGCAATATTTTTGTGGTTTGATCAATTTTACAAGAAAACATACTTTTTCACATCGATCATCTGGCAGTAGTGAATATTTTAAACAAAAAAGTCAAGCAAATCTGAACGAGTTATGTCCATTTTGAGATTAATTGTTCACTGTTCACTTATTGGTAATTTAAAGCTGTTCACATTTTGTCAAAGGACAATGCAATTGCTGATGCATTATCTCGTGCAAATTTTCAGAAATTTCGACGTCTAGTACCACTAGCCAACGATCGTCCACATCCAATTCCAGTGGAGTTATGAAACCTTTTGAAGACGAAGTGAATAAACTTTTACAGCACTCCCTTTCTTCAAATACAACGAATGTGCATGAAAATGCTATCTGTTCATTTAATAAATTTCGGACCAGTTTTCAAATAGAGGAAAGTTGGCCACCACCTGTTGATCACATAATTAACTACGCTGCATATCTTTCAAAAAATGGTTATTCCTACACCACTGCAAAAACATATCTATCAGGAATTAATCATAAGTTGAAAATTAATATTGGAATGATTATAGAAAATCATTCATTTTGGAAAAAATGTTAAAAGGTATGCAGCGTTTGGATAAAAGAGTTGATTCAAGAAAACCTAGTACTGTTGATGTATTGAAACGGATTATATGAATTCTTCATCATGTTTGTAAGTCAATTTATGAGACAACACTGTTTAGGGCAGCATTTGCTTAAGCCTTTTTGGATTTACGAGAATTGAAGAAATCACATATGTTGACAAAAATGCTGATAATCATGTTTTAAAAATATCTGATATTAAATTTAATGATATTGATTCTGAAGTTTTTGTTACAATAATGTCTTCAAAGACGGATCAAATTGGTTGTTCAACAACTTTAATATTGTCTTCAAATGTAATGACAACGAACTGTGTGTTGTCAAAATGATAAAAGATAACTTACAGTTACGTCCAGATTCTCAAGGCCAACTTTTTTGTCATCTTAATCATAATAAATTGACTCGTTTTCAGGTTTTAGCTGTTTTAAGGTCTGCTTTAAATTTTATTAGTTTGAATCCTGTCCGGTATGTCAGTATATAATGTTGTACCAATAGTAGAGAATTTGATACATTGTTGCGGTTTACCAGATGCTGTTTTGCTTCACTGTGGTGGCAATGATATTGGACTTGTTAACTGTGCAAAACTTCTATTTGATATTAAATTTATGCTAGATATAGTTGTACGTATGGTGAATGGAGGTAAACTTATTTTTTCAAGCATTTTACCAAGGTTAAAATGGAGATATTCAAATGATTTCAAAGCAATGGATGCAACCAGGACACGTATACATAGGGGAGTTAAATCACATTTACATAAAACTGGGGGTTACACTTTAACTCATTCTGATTTTGAAGACAAACATCAATCTTTATTTAATCATGATGGCGTCCATTTGTCGTTTATTGGCAATGATATATTTTTGAATTCATTTCAAACTGCCTTAGCACAATTTTACTATATACCAAATAATTCCGTTTATCCGATGCATGAATGATGTTGTTCGTTTATTTTGTTGTATGTTGAAAAGAATAACAACTAGTTGATTATATTTTCATTGAATTTATGCTGCTTGAATTGTCATGGCGGATTAGCATTTGATTGAGAGTTCACTAAAATGCCAATTTTGGCAGTGATTTATTCAAATATCGTTCATTAAGCTGTTATTGATCTGCCGAGCAGCTAGAAATTGTTATGCATTTACTGTTGGTTTTCCTTCAGTGACCAATTGTCATCAAGTTTTAACTTGTTGGCCAGTTTGTTGATGTTGGTTGTTTGTTGGTTTATATTTTTGAATATTGTTGAATAAATGCCATGACAAATTATCAGCCAAATTTCAAATTTAATTGTTTGTTTGTTGTTTATATTGTTCTTGCGAAAGAATGGAACATAACACATCTGCAGTTGTATATTCATTGCGTATATTGAATATGCAATAAATCATATTTTTAGAGATCAAAACAATATGAGACTTAAATTCTTGAACCTGTATTTGATAGATACAAATCTACTGTTTAACGTGAAACAAGAATTATGATTGTAGGTTTGATATAAAGGATTTTATTTTAGTTTCGATAACAATCAAATATTATGTTAATATTCAGGAAAACACGAAACTGAGGTTGCTATAGTGACAAAACTAAGTCGGAGACCCCCAATTTTTTTTTTTATCATATTTTGTTTCTCAAGTCATGAAATACCCTCACACAAAATTTTAAGGAAAATCACTGGTAGAAATGAATAGGCTGTTTGGTCTTTAAGAAAAATTTTCCTCAAAATAGGTCAATTTTTGAATGACGTCATTTAGGAGATAACTGTATTGTATTTTAAGCTCAGACGGCATCAATTGGGGATTTGATGGTCGCAAATTAAGTTTACTGGCGACGCGTTAAAATACAATATTGTTATCTCCATTCTAATGAAACTGACAGAAAACAACATTAAAACATGTATTTAAAATTTGTCATATGCTGTCTGCGCTTGCGCGTACGTTCCATAGCATCAATTGTCAATTGATGCCATTGATGCCATGTAAATAAGTGACGTTATCCAATTAAAATGAACGTTACAACTATGTTGCATTAGAATGTTTGGTATGTGACGTCACGAACGTCACGTTTTCATATTGTATGTGACGTCACGAACGTCAAGTTTTCATATTTATTGGCACACTAAATGCAACTATAAAAAATACAAAACACACAAATAAATACAATAAGCAAAATATTTTTAAAACTACAGCACGCAAGTTGTAAGGTAAACCAGGTGCTTCGGATAAGTAACTGAGCAGTTCTTTTAAGGCCTTTGAAACAAGACAAAAGTAGAACTGAAGGTAACCCAGTGCTATGGATCAGAAAACAGTTCATATAATATAATACTCTTCTGTTGAAATATATGATAAAGCGTATAATACATGGCGAAATCCGTATCACATGCTGTATCAGCCTCGACCAATATCATCCCTCGGGCCTAAAGGCCCTTGGGCTGATATTGATGTCTCGGGATGATACGACATATGATACGGATTTTGCCATGTATTATTTTCTCAGTAGTTGTTTCATTACATGATGTGGTTTTGTTATTTCGTAATTCTTTATATGGTTTTAACATTACGGAATGATGTTTCAAAATTTACGATTTTACACTACATGATGTGTTTGCTTTATTATTTGATGTGGTCTTGTCATCCCTTGGTGTGGTTATCCCATGACTTGATGAGGTAAAATCATGTGATCATTTCGGAAAAAATATGTTCTATTTTTAAACAAGAGTTAAATATACATGTCGTTTGTTTTATGTGCTTTGGATGTGTATCGCTATCCATTGAGTAAAAGTTCAAATTAAAGTTCGAATGGTTGTTCAAAGTTTTTTTGGTATGAAAAAGGGGAATGGCAGACAATAATAAGAAAATAGTACTAAAAGTTTACAGTATTTCGGACATAATTGGAGTATTATATGATTTTGTAAAATATTCCGCAGAACCCTGTGACTCGCCTGATATTGCTACTGTCGGTGTTAACCGTAATGTTGACCGGCTGTTCATTTATAGATACATTTATCGGTAAAAAAAAAATAAAAAAATGTGTTTTTTTGTTTTTTTTTTCTGTAGATGCTTTTTAGCTCACCTGGCCCGAAGGGCCAAGTGAGCTTTTCTCATCACTTGGCGTCCGTCGTCCGTCGTCGTCGTCGTCCGTCGTTAGCTTTTACAAAAATCTTCTCCTCTGAAACTACTGGGCCAATTTTTACCAAACTTGGCCACAATCATCATTGGGGTATCTAGTTTAAAAATTGTGTCCGGTGACCCGGCCAACCAACCAAGATGGCCGCCATGGCTAAAAATAGAACATAGGGGTAAAATGCAGTTTTTGGCTTATAACTCAAAAACCAAAGCATTAAGAGCTAATCAGGTCAAGATCTATCTGCCCTGAAATTTTGAGATGAATCGGACAACCCGTTGATAGGTTGCTGCCCCTGAATTGGTAATTTTAAGGAAATTTTGCTGTTTTTGGTTATTATCTTGAATATTATTATAGATAGAGATAAACTGTAACAGCAAAAATGTTCAGCAAAGTAAGATCTATAAATAAGTCAACATGACCAAAATGGTCTGTTGACCCCTTAAGGAGTTATTGCCCTTTATAGTCAATTTTTAACCATTTTTCGTAAATCTTAGTTATCTTTTACAAAAATCTTCTCCTCTGAAACCACTGGACCAAATTAAACCAAACTTGGCCACAATCATCATTCAGGTATCTAGTTTAAAAATTGTGTCCGGTGACTTGGCCAACTAACCAAGATGGCTGCCATGGCTAAAAATAGAACATAGGGGTAAAATGCAGTTTTTGGCTTATCACTCAAAAACCAAAGCATTTAGAGCAAATCTGACATGGGGGTAAAATTGTTTATCAGGTCAAGATCTATCTGCCCTGAATTTTTTAGATGAATCGGACAACCCGTTGATAGGTTGCTGCCCCTGAATTGGTAATTTTAAGGAAATTTTGCTGTTTTTTGTTATTATCTTGAATATTATTATAGATAGAGATAAATTGTAAACAGCAAAAATGTTCAGCAAAATAAGATCTACAAATAAGCCAACATGACCAAAATGGTCTGTTGACCCCTTTATGAGTTATTGACCTTTATAGTCAATTTTTAACCATTTTTCGTAAATCTTAGTTATCTTTTACAAAAATCTTCTCCTCTGAAACTAATGGGCCAAATTAAACCAAACTTGGCCACAATCATCATTCGGGTATCTAGTTTAAAAATTGTGTCCGATGACCCGCCCAACCAACCAAGATGGCCGCCATGGCTAAAAATAGAACATAGGGGTAAAATGCAGTTTTTGGCTTATCACTCAAAAACCAAAGCATTTAGAGCAAATCTGACATGTGGTAAAATTGTTTATCAGGTCAAGATCTATCTGCAACAACAAAAGAGAGTTTTTAATGACCTCAGCTGGCTATGCAACCCTTGCACAATCAACTGAATTTTGCAGAAATCATTAATAGGATAGATTGCCCTTATATGATAATTTTTTATTACCTTTTTGGTTTTTTTGGCAAAGGGGGAGCAGGGGGTTGCGCAACAACAAAACAACTTCACAACTTTTTCATTACTTTGCATTTCTCGTTAGATAAATTTTACAAAATGCTCCCTTGAAATAACTGTCAAATTTAAACAAACTTGGTTTAAATCACCACTAGGATATCCAGGGACCACTGTGTATGATGACCCTGCCTGCCCACATGGCTGAAATAAAACAGGCTTCAAATGCACTTTTTAGTATTATATCTCTGAAACTAAACGACAGTACAACAGTTGCATTTATCATGCATCAATTGTAAATAAAAATATCAGGTGAGCGACACAGGGTCCTTGGACCCTCTAGTTCTTGATATTGAGGAATAACTCCTATACAAGTTTTAAAACACTTCATTGTAGTTTACAAATTTATCATGTCAAAATAGTTTAAATCGGTAAAAAAAAGACTATAAGGTTTTCAACAATGAGCAAAACCCATGCCCCTTAGTAAGCTAAAAAAGGTCCCGAAATGAAAAATGTAAAAAACTAGAAACCTAACAATCTAAACGATGGAGACGCCGACGCCACTATCGACGACGGAATATGGATTTGTTATGTCTCACTGCCGCTACAGTGATGTCGCAGGCTCGACACAAATCAAAAGACTTGTACTTAATGGTTAACAATATGACACTTTAAATCAACCCACACTCAAGTTGCAGGGAAATGGGGGAGGGGATTGGGAGAGGGTCGGACTAACCGACAAAGCATCAATACTGTAAAATAAGAAGTCTCCCGTTTTTTACGTAAATGATCATTTGAACATATAAGAATGTCAATCTTTTTACAGCGGATGACCGTGAGGGTATTCCGGTGTATTGCGATCGCCTAGATTTCCATTACGTTATATTCGTTTTGGGTTTTTAACCGATCTATTAACATGATGATACGTAGACATCATCTATTACAAACGAATATTCCTATCTTCCGCATAACTTATCATACAGTTTAAATCTTAGGAAGATTTCTCGTTACTGTCAGTTTGAACATATATTGAATGTCTGCATGTGGTCAGGGTTTTGATTTTTATTAATATTTGCTCTTTTGGGAGATAGTTGAACTTTGTAATTTTTTGAAAAAAATACTTTCATAAGAGGAGCGTTTCCAGATTACTCCACCTACAGTTTCATTGCTAGTATTAAAGTTTTATTCTCTGCTGGCTGTGTGTGCGCATGTTGTCAGGGTTTTTTAATTTTATTAATTTATGCTCTTTTGGGAAGTAATTGAACGTTGTATTTCTTTTTGGTAATGCAGTTAAATGTTAGTTATTTTTAAGTTACACTTTGTATCTGCAGGGGCAGCAATGGTGTCTCCCAGACACAATAATATCCCAAAGAAAGTCCTACGTTGACTTTGTTATAATGAAGTTACTTTAGAGTGGAGTGCAGAGAGCATCACTTTGTCTAGTTTACATTTTGTTCTCATGTTGTGCTGTTACACTACTGCAACAGTCTGATGTTAAGTTAATATTTAGCGCTCACATACATGTCAATTCCGCCACGTGCAATTTCTTTATAAACCTGCCCCAAGTTAGGAGCATGAATTTCAACTGTTGTCGTTGTATCAAGTGTGTCATATTTTTTTTGTAGATTGTATATTTATAAATAAGACCGTTAGTTTTTTTGTTTGATTTCTTTCTAAATTTTCCCATGGTGGCCTTTTGTAGCTGACTATACAATGTGTTGAAGGCTGTACGGTTGCTTATACATGATTTATTACCTCCACTGCATTTAAAATGTGGTGGCAATTGGTAATCACACCTCATCTTACTTTATTTCAACTTCAATGTTGCGTTTTGTATACTGTTACATTGTTTATCTCAGTTTGAGGAATAAGGAAATGAAAATAGAATAAGGAAATAGAAACCGAACAACTAAATGAAAATCAAATAAGAAAAGAGAAACCGAATAAGGAAATAGAAACTGAATAAGGAAATGAAAATCGAATAAGGAAATAAAAATCGGATAAGGAAATAGAAACCAAATAAGGAAAAAGAAACCGAATAAGGAAATGAAAATCGAAGAAGGAAAAGAAACCGAATAAGGAAATGAAAATCGAATAAGTAAAAAAAAACGGAATAAGGAAATAGAAACTGTATAAGAAAATAGAAATCGAAAAAGGAAATAGAAACTGAATAAGGAAATGAAAATCGAATAAGGAAAAAGAAACCGTATAAGGAAATGAAAATCGAATAAGGAAATAGAAAGGGAATAAAAAAGAAGAAACTGAACAAGAAAATGAAAATCGAATAAGGAAATAGAAACTGAAAACGGAAATAGAAACTGAATAAGGAAATAAAAATCAAATAAGGAAAAAGAAACCGAATAAGGAAATGAAAATGGAATAAGGAAATAGAAACCGACTAAGGAAATAAAAATGAAATATGGATATAGAAACCGAATAACGAAAAAGAAACCGTATATGGAAATGAAATTCGAATAAGGAAAAAGAAACCGAATAAGGAAATGAAAATGGAATAAGGAAATAGAAACCGAATAAGGAAAACGAAACCTAATAAGGAAATGAAATTTGAATAAGGAAAAAGAAACCGAATAACGAAATGAAAATCAGATAAGAAAATAGAAACCAAATAAGGAAAAAGAAACTGAATAAGGAAATGAAAACCGAATAAGGTAAGAGAAACTGAATAAGGAAATGAAAATCGAATAAGGAAATAGAAACGGAATAATGGAATAGAAACTGTATAAGGAAATAGAAATCAAAAAAGGAAACAGAAATTGAATAAGGAAATGAAAATCGAATAAGGAAAAAGAAACCGAATAAGGAAATGACAATCGAAAAAGGAAATAGAAAGGGAATAAAAAAGAAGAAACTGAACAAGAAAATGAAAATCGAATAAGGAAATAGAAACTGAAAACGGAAATAGAAACTGAATAAGGAAATGAAAATCAAATAAGGAAAAAGAAACCGAATAAGGAAATGAAAATGGAATAAGGAAATAGAAACCGACTAAGGAAATAAAAATGGAATATGGAAATAGAAACCGAATAACGAAAAAGAAACCGTATATGGAAATGAAATTCGAATAAGGAAAAAGAAACCGAATAAGGAAATGAAAATTGAATAAGGAAATAGAAACCGAATAAGGAAAACGAAACCTAATAAGGAAATGAAATTTGAATAAGGAAAAAGAAACCGAATAACGAAATGAAAATCAGATAAGAAAATAGAAACCAAATAAGGAAAAAGAAACTGAATAAGGAAATGAAAACCGAATAAGGTAAAAAAAAACCGAATAAGGAAATGAAAATCGAATAAGGAAATAGAAACGGAATAATGAAATAAAAACTGTGTAATGAAAATAGAAATCAAAAAAGGAAATAGAAACTGAATAAGGAAATGAAAATCGAATAAGGAAAAAGAAACCGAATAAGGAAATGACAATCGAAAAAGGAAATAGAAAGGGAATAAAAAAGAAGAAACCGAATAAGGAAATGAAAATCGAATAAGGAAATAGAAAGGGAATAAAAAAGAAGAAACCGAATAAGGAAATGAAAATCGAATAAGGAAATAGAAACCGAAAACGGAAATAGAAACTGAATAAGGAAATGAAAATCGAATAAGAAAATGAAAATCGAATAAGGAAATGAAAATCGAATAAGGAAATAGAAACCGAATAAGGAAAAAGAAACAGAATAAGGAAATGAAAATCGAATAAGGAAATAGAAACCGAATAAGGAAAAAGAAACCAAATAAGGAAATGAAAATTAAATAAGGAAAAAGAAACCGAATAAGGAAAATGAAAATGGAATCAGGAAATAGAAACCGAATAAGGAAATAAAAATGGAATATAGAAATAGAAACCGAATAACGAAAAAGAAACCGAATGTGGAAATGAAATTCGAATAAGGAAAAAGAAACCTAAAAAGGAAATGAAAATGGAATAAGAAAATAGAAACCGAATAAGGAAAAAGAAACCGAATAAGGAAATGAAAATCGGATAAGGAAATAGAAACCGAATAAGGAAAAAGAAACTGAATAAGGAAATGAAAACTGAAGAAGGTGAAAGAAACCGAAAAAGGAAATGAAAATCGAATAAGGAAATATAAAACGAATAAGGAAACTTAAATAAAAAATAAAGTATAAAAATTGAGGAAAAAAATTTTTGAGAAAAAAAAATTTGTGAAAAAAAATTGAGAAAAAAATTTTGAGGAAAAAAAAATTGGTGAAAAAAGTTTTGGAGGTAAAAAAAATTCAGTTTGGACTTGTAATATTTTTCAAAATTTGAATATCGAAAAAGGAAAAAGGAAAAAGGAAACAACTTGTGTCTGGTACATATTTATACAATCCAACACTTGATAAACTTCAGATTCAAATTTTTGAGCTAAAGATACAAAGCAGTGTAGAAGTGTACAATACACAAATAACTTATATCCCGGTTGAAATTTGGTTTTTGTCTTATAAAATTGGAAAACTTGTAAATACAATTACATCATCATGCATACACAAAGCTGAAGAATCTTTTTGTTTCGAACTTTCACAAAGATATTCCATTACACAACTTAATCGAATACATGATGTTTTGATCAATAACATATCTGATAGATTGTATACACAATCAAAAGCACATAGTTCACACAGGGAATGTATAAAATTTATGTATGTCTTTTTTCCGAAATTAGCCAATTATTATCGACTCCTAGGAGTCGATATTAAGAATTGAAAGATTGACAGTTAGTGCGTGAATTTTTCTTGCTACCTGATTGGAATATATTACGAGACGTGAATAATCAAAGTTTATTGATTGGTTAGGACAATCCAAACCTAGTAAATGTCCTTCAATCCCGTAGAGTATCGAATTTGTCCTCTCTATTTTAGCAACTAGATTTTGCCTGGTCATTAATCATGCATATTCATGATATTGGTACACAGGTAACTTTTATTTATAAATAGTCGAATCTTCTGGAGTTTCGTAAACAACAACGTTAAACGATATATACTACTTCATAACGTGTGACCTCACGTGTGTGGTTAAATTTGTTGATTGATGCACGTGGCTATTCTAGTAAACGAATTAATCTACAAAGCGAGAGCATTTTCCATTTTCATCAGCTAAAAGTCGACTAGCCCTTTTTGAAAGGCTAATGCTTGTCTTTATTGGTATGTATCAACATGTATTAAAGGGCACACGATATACCCGTGGTTTAGTAGCGTATCAATAATTATGTGGAGGTCACACCAGGGTATAGTCCAGGGGCCGTGTCAACGAAGCTGTCCTAGGACTAAGACATGATGTCTAAGGATGGTCTTAGGACACGTCTTAGTCCTAAGTCGGGTTAACGAAAGTCTCCTAAAATAAGATATGTCCTAAATTTGGTCCTAAAGTTAGGATATACAATTAGGTGTCTTAGGATAGTCCTAAAGGTTACATCGTCCTAAAACGTTATAAAACAACAAATATGGCATAAACTCAATACTAAAAGTACTAATACAATATTAAACTATCATTAGAAAAAATTAATAAAAAAAAAATATTGTTTAATGTTTGTTAAAGATTTAATTGAATTATATTAAATTATTTCGTGCTACCTTTTTTGAAGCCTAAACAATACTATATAAGCAACATATTTTAAATAATTCAAATATGGGAAACAGTTTACTTCTTTTTTACCTAATCCTGATTCGATACATGTAATGAAATCGAGTGGACCTAAGGACAAAACTAGTTAATGTACTTAAATTGCAGCACGAATATCACAAAGTTTTGTGACCATTTACTTTTGTTTTCGTATTAAATTCATTTATATCTTTTATCATATTCAATAACGCATTTATTAGTATTCCGTAAAAACTTTAACTTTTATTTTGCGTTAATTGTTTTCTATATAAGAGTCATCCTCCCTCTCTTCAATCTATGTCATACAAATCTCTACATATATTTTCAATTAAATAAATGTGTTAGGATGCTCCTAGGACCATCGTAGTTAGGACTGTCCTAAGACAGCTTTGTTTTACACCCTAAGACATGTCTCAGACACGTCCTAAGACCATCCTAAATAATGTCCTAAGACCTATCTTAGGACATGTCCTAGGATACTTTCATTGACACGGCCCCAGAAAGGATAAATTACAAGCTAGTAGACACATGATTTTTATTGGGTCAGAATTTTTACCTCTAATACCTTGTCAACATGATGGTTTATTGAGAGTAAAGATATATGGAAATATATAAGAATGGTGTAAAATTAAACCGGCTGTTAAACAGTCTACTGATCACCAAAGTGTATTTTTAAAATTTAAGCCAGGGGCCGTGTCAATGAAAGTATCCTAGGATATGTCCTAAGATATATATTAGGACATTATTTAGGATGGTCTTAGGACGTGTCTGAGACATGTCTTAGGATGTAAAACAAAGTTGTCTTAGGACAGTCCTAACTACGATGGTCCTAGGACCATCCTAACACATTTACTTAATTGAAATAATATGTAGAGATTTCTTTGTCATAGATTTAATGGTATGTTAGTATCTACTCTTATATGGAAATAATTAACGCAAAATAAAAGTTAAAGTTTTAACTTAATACAAATAAATACGTTATTAATTATGATAAAAGATGTAAATGAATTTGATACGAAAACAAAAGTAAATAGTCACAAAACTTTGTTAAATGCGATATTCGTGCTGCGATTTTAGTACATAAACTAGTTTTGTACTTAGGTCCACTTGATTTCATTACATGTATCGAATCAGGACTAGTTACAAAAAAGAAGTCAACTTTTTACCATATTTAAATTAATATTGCACCATTTTGGTTAGTCGCAAAATATGTTGCTTATAATGATAGTATTTTTTAGGCTTCCAAATAAACAGCACGAAATAATTTAATGTAATACAATTGAATCTTTAACAAATATTGAAAATATTTTGATTTATTAATTCAATTCTAATAACAGTATTATAGTTTAATATTGTATTAGTATTTTTAGAATTGAGTTTGTGCTATATTTGTTGTTTTTATTACGTTTTAGGACATTGTAACCTTTAGGACTATCCTAAGACACCTATTTATATATCCTAACTTTAAGACCAAATTTAGGACATACCTTAATTTAGGAGACTTTTGTTAACATGATTTAGGACTAAGACGTGTCCTAAGACCATCCTAAGACATGTCCTAGTCCTAGAACAGCTTCGTTCACACGGCCCCTGCAGGGTTATCAGAAAGGGGAAATGGGCATTGGAAAATGAATAACTCAGTATTACAAAATAAAGATTATCAAGAACGTATAAAATGTTTAATTGATAAATATATGTTTAAAAAAGACTCAATAGATTGTAGGCTTTTATGGGATGGATTTAAAATCGAGGTAAGGGGAGTAACTACAACTTACTGTAGAAATAAAGAGAAGTTAACAAGAGAGCGAAGGCGCAGTTTAGAACAAGATCTGGAAGAAAAGATGGAACTTATAGATTAGAGAAACAATGGGGAAAATCATTATTTGGAAAAAGAAATTAAAGATATAGAAACAGAATTAAGTAACATTTATGACGAAAAGGCAAAGGGGGCACAAATTAGATCTACAGAAAAATGGGTTGAGTTTGGGGAAAAGAACAATTACTACTTCCTCGGTCTAGAAAAGAAGAGGCAAGTGAAAAAAATCAATAAGCAAACAAAAAGGAGAGGATGGGGAATTAATTACTAATCAAGAAAATTTACTCCATAAAATAAAAAATTCTATGAAAACTTGTATAATGTAAAATCTGCAAATAAAAATTTAACTGAAAAATCTGCAATGACACAAAACTAGAAAACAAAGTAGACAAAAAGGATAAACTGATATGCGATGGAAAAGTTACAGTAGAGGAATGCACACAAGGCATTTATAAAATGAAACTAAATAAATCACCAGGGCTTGATGGTCTTTCGGTTGAATTTTATAGACAATTTTGGGATAAACTTAAATTTTTAGTTGTGACTGTTTTAAGTACCGGCTACGATAAACAAAGTTTATCATACTCACAACGTACCAGTATATTAACTTTGCTATTTAAAGAAGGAGGTCCTTTACTTTTGGAAAAACTGCCGTCCAATTTCACTTCTAAATGTAGATTTTAAACTTTTGTCATATGTTCTAGCTCAAAGATTAAAAAGGATACTTCCAAAAATTATTAATGAAGATCAAACCGGTCATGTTAAAAATAGATTTATTGGGTTTAATTTGAGACAAATTCAAGATGTAATAGACTACGCAGACACATACAATATTGAGGGGGCATTAGTTTTTGTAGATTTTACAAAAAAAATCGATTTATTGGAATGGGATTTTGTGTTTGGGACATTGAAACATTTTGGTGTTAACGATTCATTTATCAACTGGGTTAAAGCAATGTACACAGATATACAAACAATGGGTGGGTATCAGAAACTTTCAAAAATTCACGTGAAATAAGACAAGGCTGTCCTTTATCGGCTCTTTTATTTGTTTTGGCTGTTGAAATTATGGCCCAGAGATTAAGGAATAATAAAAATGTAAAAATCCTAATTATAAAGACTTTTATATTGCCTTTTTAACCGGATTTTTGTGACAAAAATGTCGGTTATTGAATTGGGGATGTACGGCGGGCGGGCGGGCGGGCGGGCGGCAATCAAATGTTGTCCGTGCATTAACTCATGAACCGTTCAACCAAAGCTTTTAAAATTTTAATATGTTGTTACTGACAACTAAATGAAGGTCAAGTTCAATAATGGCGATTTTGACTTTTACCGTTCAGGAGTTATGGTTCTTGAAAGATTGAAAAATGGAGTTTCCAGTCGTGTCCGTGCATTAACTCATGAACTGTTCTACCAAAGCTTCCCAAATTTTAATATGTTGTTACTGATGACAAAATGGAGGTCAAGTTCAATAATTACGATTTTGACTTTTACCGTTCAGGAGTTATGGTTCTTGAAAGATTAAAAAATGGAGTTTCCAGTCGTGTCCGTGCATTTACGCATGAACTGTTCTACCAAAGCTTCCCTAATTTTGATATGTTGTTACTGATGACAAAATAGAGGTCAAGTTCAATAATGACGATTTTGACTTTTACCGTTCAGGAGTTATGGTTCTTGAAAGATTGAAAAATAGTGTTTCCAGTCGTGTCCGTGCATTTTCTCATGAACTATTCAACCAAAGCTTTTAAAACTTTTATATGTTGTTACTGATGACAAAATAGAGGTCAAGTTTAATAATGACGATTTTGACTTTAACCGTTCAGGAGTTATGGTTTTTGAAAGATTGTAAAATGGCGTTTCCATTCACGTTGTTGCATTTACTCATGAACCATTCAATCTAAGCTTTTCAAATTTTAATATGTTGATACTGATGACAAAATGGAGGTCAAATTTGATATTGACGATTTTCACTTTCACCATTCATCAGTAATGGTTCTTGTGATATTGCCAGGACACAAATAAATGTTAATAAATCCGGTTTGCTGTCGTTGTGACAGCCTCTTGTTTTACTTTCTTGGGAAGCGTCTGTCTTACTCCAGAAAATTATCTAAATGAAATAGAAAACAGTAGCTACAAATATATTTTGAATGGGAAACTAGACAAGGTTAAAAGAAACATGATGATTGGTCCATATGAGAAGGAGGGGTCTAAAAAGGTAGACTTTAAAAGTTATTTGGTGGCTTTAAAAGCATCATGGGCAAATAGATTGGTAAATGGTAAACTTGAGACTTGGAAGCTTATACCATTTAAATACTTAAATGTTTCAAACAATGTTTTGTCAATATTGAATATAAATTTTAGTGATATTAAATCTTTAAGATATCTTAAAGATATTCCTACGTTTTAGGAAGAAGTAATAACGTCTTGGAATTTGACTGGCGGGGGCAAACAAAACAACCAGACACATTTGTCGATATTAGAAAGCAAGTAATATGGGGAAATAAATCTTTAAAATTTGGTAATAAACCAATTATATTTGAGATTTGGATTAGGAGTGATCTAATTTACATAAATGATATCTTAGATGATAAAATGTCATTATCGGAAATCTACATTTTAAACAAATTAAAGTTCAAAATAAACTTGATCGCCGAATTCCAAAAAATAAAAAAAATCTATACCAGCAGAATGGATTCAAGTTGTTCAAAAAGAGAATTCTGTCAAAACTACAGTTAATATTCAGAGATTTAAAATCATATGGAAAAATAATTTAATCGAGACTACATTATTAACAAATAAAATGTTATATAACTCTTTGATAAGTATAAAACTAGAGTCGGCAATAGGGATAAACAGATGGCTTAGAATCCTACCAATACAAGAAACTCTTAATATGAATTCATTGTACAAATTTATTTTTGAATATATAACTGAAAATAAATAAAAAATATTTATTAGATGGAAATTATTACATTGTATTGTTCCAACTAAAAAACTGGTATTGCAGTGGAAAGTAACTATAAAGACAGATAAGTGTAATTTTTGTAAGCAAGAAGAAGATTATGCTCACTATTTTCTGAAGTGTAGATATTTGAATAAATTTTGGCAAAAAATCTATGAACTCTTTAAAAGAAGTAAAATAGATTTTGATATAAAAATTGCAACATCTGGTATTTGGATATAAAATCACAGATAGTAAATATTATGTTTTGAATTAATATACTAACAGTATTAAGTTTTTCTATTTATAAGTAATACTATGTATCCGAGCAGAGAACACAAACTGTTGATGTCTTTAGTATTTTTGATAATTAATTTAATAAAAGAATAGATGCATATAAATCAAGATGTCCAATGTTATTGTCAATTAAAAAGAATTTTTAGCATGATAAATCTCTGCATCAGACAACTATACATCCTTTATATTATTTTTTATAAGTTAATAAGTTGGATCAGCTGTTTATTTCCCTGGATAATCAGTGGAGTGTAACAGGGTAAATCAAGAGAAGCTTGGACGCTTGGTCAGGTGAAATACATGTATGTAACAAGCAAGATAAGATGAATAGATATTATTATGTTGTTAAAAAAAAGAAGATTAATTTCTTTTTCGGATCGAAATGTACAAGTACTGATGCGGATTTCAACAGCTGTTTTGACTCTAAGAACGCTTTTTCCTGTTCTTTTCCCTAACACCATTTTGTGTCTTTCTGTAGAAGTACATGTAGCGGTTTAACAAGTCGGACAAATTTGGTAAAAATCTATTGTAATTGTTCAACATTCCAAGATAAACTTTCAATTCTGTCACGTTTGTCGGACTTGGGGCTTTATCGATCGCCTCAACTTTACTCTCCACTGGATAGATTCCGTGTTTGTTTATTTTAAATCCCAAATAAACAACGTCTGCGGCCATGAGCACACACTTCTGTATCTTAAACCGAATTCCAATTATCTTAAATCTAGAAAAAAACCTCAGAAAGAGTATTTAGATGTTTCTCGTTTGTTTTACCAGTTATCATAATATCATCTACTCGAACCAAAACATTGGATATACCTTGAACACATTTTCAAGTGTACTTTGGAAAATTCCTGGGCTGGACGCTACACCAAACGGAAGTCTATTGTATCTAAATAAACCCTTATGCGTGTTTATAGTCACATACCTTTTACTGTCCTCATCTCGTTCAATTTTCTGGTAAGCTTGATTTAAATCCAATTTTGTATATTATTGTCCTCCTTCAAGCGTTGCATATACATCCTCAGTTTTAGGAATCGGATAATTATCCAACTTTGAAACGGCATTAACAGTAACCTTGTAGTCACCACAAATTATAATAGATCCGTTCTCCTTAACTACAGGTACTATCGGAGCGGCCCAATCGGAAAATTACACTTGCTGAATCTGACCCTCTTTCTCAAGACGTTCAAGTTCCATCTCCACTTTATCCTTCAACGCATATGGCAAAGGGCGAGCCTTGAAATATTTCGGTACGGCACTCTCATCAACATTTCATTCCTTTCACAGTTCCAAGTTCATCTTTGAAAACCTTCTTATTTATTCCAAGATCACATTTAAATCACTCGATTGTTGATTATCACTTCCAACGACGGTGAAATACTCGGGATTTCGGGATAAGGGAATTCTTTTTTCGAACTTCGGAATAGCGGGATTTAAATTTATTTAAACTCGGGATTTTGTGTTTTTAGCCTGGGATTTCGGGATCAGGACCCCTTCTACCCACTCTCCCTCATTTGACATCATTGTCCTGAATTTTAATTTTTCATTCTTTAGTGACCTGCAATTTTCATTAGTTTATCCTGAAATTGTTTACATAGATTGTAACCTGCTTGTTATGCCAAATTACTGTTGCTGTTTTTGTTTGCTCAAATGCGTGTCTTGCCTTTTTTCAAATTTCATCCAAGCCTCTGACAATAAAATGTTAACTAAATAAATAAACCATGGACAATTATACAATGCTTCTGCTCGTAGATCTTCGTACAAAATTGATTTAAATAAAAACTGAATGGACTCCACAATACTTTTTTTTAAAACCATACATGTAGTTTTTAATGAAATATGGGCTTAGTAATTAATATACGTAGTAATGTTAAATAGGTTATGAATAATTTATAATTTTAAAATTTCTGGCATATATTTTTGAAGTGCAATTGAATATTTTTTTACATGATTTATATTCATGTAAAAAGTAAGAAGATACCGAGGGAGGATAATCAACCACCAGTGCAACATTAACATGTCATGGAACAAAGACAAGAAGAAGAAAAAAAAACCATCCTATTCAGTCCACAAGACAATACACACATGTATGCACTTTCATATTCATTTGAATAAAAAAATATTACATCTTTCTAGTATCTTTTTTCAACCTTAATCCTGACAGGTGTAGAAAATAAACGGGTGTCTTCTATTCGGTCCGCAATTTTAGGGAAAGATAGGTCTATGATATTTAGAATCGTGGTTGAAACTGAAACTAAACATGTATGATATAAATAGAACATGTTATTTTTGCATTATCAATGAATTTCGAAGGGATAGCAAAATTTGTTATTTTTCTTTTATTGTGCTTTTGTCATGTTTGTGTATCTTTCCGATTTTTTTTATCAAATGCAATTTTGAAATAAATATAAAATAGAAAGTGTGGTGTTATATATTCCAAGTGACAAGTGATTTTTTTTCTTCCCAAGTCTCAATTCAAGATTATTACTGAATAGAGTAATCGTTCTCTATAATAACAAGGGGCCCAAAAAATAATGTGAAACTTGTAACTGCCGTGCTTTTAACTAACTAGAGGCTCTCAAGAGCCTGTATATCGCTCACCTGACTACTTTGGTTTTTGAAATCATATAAAAACAGATAAAATTTGACTACAAAGTAACAACACTTGGCCATGCAGTACCTCATAAGGAAAGGACTATTCATGCTATGTTGGATTTCATTCAATTCCTTGGTTCTCTAGAAGAAGACTTTTGTATGCATTTCCCATAGGGTCCTATGTTAAACTAAGCCCCCCGCTGGCAGCCATCTTGGATGATGGATCGGAGACAAAGTAACAACACTTGGTCAGCATCTCATAAGGAATATTCATGCCATGTTTGGTTTCATTCCATTCAGTGGTTCTCTAGAAGAAGTCATTTGTATGCATTTCCCATAGGGTCCTATGTTAAACTAAGCCCCCCGCTGGCAGCCATCTTGGATGATGGATCGGAGACAAAGTTACAACACTTGGTCAGCATCTCATAAGGAATATTCATGCCATGTTTGGTTTCATTCCATTCAGTGGTTCTCTAGAAGAAGTCATTTGTATGCATTTCCCATAAGGTCCTATGTTAAACCAAGTCCCCCGCTGGCGGCCATCTTGGATGATGGATCGGCTACAAAGTAACAACACTTGGTCAGCACCTCATAAGGAACATTCATGCCATGTTTGGTTTCATTCCATTCAGTGGTTCTCTAGAAGAAGTCATTTGTATGCATTTCCCATGGGTCCTATGTTAAACTAAGCCCCTTGCTGGCGGTCATCTCTGGTTTTTTTCCCACATACACTTAAGAAAATATCTCTTTTCTGGTCTTCTTCGTCTATCTCATTAGCATTAAACTAATGTTTTATAGGTTCTACATATTGTGTCCAATCTTCGGATTCATCAAAAGAGTATAATTTCCTGTAGGTCGGCATTGTCACTTGTAGAATAATACATTTATTTTAATATTAAGTTTTTTCCTCGTCACCTAAATATTTAATATATTTGCTATGTAATAATACAATCCAGTTTCGATAACTAATTTATTAGCAAGTACATCGTTTGATGGTCAGACTACAGAATGACAACATGTGTATAAGAACTTCAATTGATCTGTTTAATTATGTTTATTTAAGAAAGTGCAGACATGTGAGAGTTGCTGATCTTTCAATTATTATTACTGTAACAGATAATACGGTAATAAAATGAACTTTATAACACTGCTTATAGATATACCATTATTAGTCTAATAAAATATGCTTCTAGGACAATCCATCAGTGCTTTTTCTTTTGAGAGCCTTATTAACATGCCGATGGTAGGATATGAATCTTGTATCAATGACTAAGATCGACTGAGGCTAATTTGAGGGATAGTCGGAGGGGTCCTGATCCCGAAACCCCAGGCTTAAAAATATGCAATCCCGAGATGCAGAATTTAAAGAAATTCATATCCCGAAATCCCAAAATCGAAAAATATATTCCCGGATCCCTTAAGATTCAATCCCAAAATCCCGAGCTTAAAAACACCCGATCCCGACTTCCCAAAAAAGGTCCTGCCTACCTCTAATCTCTACCATACTTTAATTTTTGCCAAATCACTACTTTCACTTTCAGCAATAATTTTTTATGTCCCATTTATGGGCATTATGTTTTCTAATCTGTGCATCCGTGCGTTCGTTCGTTCGTTCGTTGGTCTGTCCGTCTGTCTGTCCCGCTTCAGGTTAAAGTTTTGGTGGAGGTAGTTTTTGATGAAGTGGGAGTCCAATCAACTCGAAACTTAGTAAATATAGTGCCGATGCGGCATCTGTGTACTATGGACACATTCTTGTTTCCACATGTTTTACTTATTTTAATATATATGCAACTGGTATGACCCCTTAAAAAGTAAACTTTTCAAAGAAAATAGTAGACAGAATACATAGAGTTTCTATATATTAAAGTAGTATAATTGTAGTTTACATGTAGATAAACGCGAAAAATAATTGTCCTCTCTAAGGAGGTATGATATGTGTAACACCACTCATTCGGGCCTGGCCAGAAAGCACATTCCAGAAAGTAGTACATATTTAACACAAAATATGTAGAATATTTAGGTATTTTTGGTATCAAATGAAAGCTGAAGGACTGGTAATCATTGTAGAACACTTTTGGACTTATAATTTTGAACATTATAAAAACTGCACAAAATTTTAAAAAGAGAGTACATTTTGTATGTTTGTCAGATCTGAAATACCTGATTTGGTACATCCGAAGTTCCGGGAACCAGTTCTTTCTTATATGCCATCAAAGGTATGTTGATTTTTTCAGTACAAGACACCATAAAGTGTTGCTTTGACATGCAATGCCACTTTATTTTAATTTAAAACAAAAGAGGTGTGCCTGGTTGAAATGGAGGAATTTAACATAGAAAGCAATGGGACCATGAATTAGTGGTGTACTCCAAATAGTTGTGATTCTTGCGTTCTAAACACCATAATATGAAGATTGGCTTATTTATTTTTCATTTTTGTTATTTATCATACGATTGGTTGTACTTGTGCATGTTTCTAACCGGAAGCTTACATGACTAAAAGTCAGTCTGATGACGGAATCAATATCCGAACTCCTTTTTGTCGTTTTTCTCCAAAAATAACTCAATCTGAATAATCATAAGTGGATGACAAATGAGACTATGCATGTTACCTATAGAACACAGAGGCATGATGATTAATTTATCGTGGAAGGAAGAGGAGCGACACACAAATTGAGGTCTTCTCGTTTAAAAGTATAGATTTCAAAATTTTAATGGAAATATAGAAAAAAAAAAGACATGATTAATCGCAAGATGGTGCAAATAATAAATGTGTACCTGACATAGTTTGTGAATTGTTATATCTGCACCCTTCAGACTTTCTTGGAGCTGCTTAAATGAGGCATATGTAGAACTCTTCTTCCAATCATATAAAGCATTAAGCTTTATATCAAACCCTTCTCGCTTTTTTGATTCGTTGATAATGTCCCATTGTAGGGCTGGTTCATTTTCCTTTAAGTACATATATATCTTCCTTGTGTCATCGTGTGTTAATTTAGCTGCTAGTCGTCCAAGGTGTTTGTCTTCAGGCTGGCGGCCTAACCATACCTGATCTAAGCCTGTAAATATTGCAAATCAAGTTATACCGCAGTCCCACTAGGCCACGATCGCACTACGATCTGTGAAAAAAATGCAAATGTTTATGATCGTAGTACGATCGTGTAGATCGCAGTAAGGTCGTATCACGGTCGTGGTGAGGTCTTCAAGATCGTGATGAGCATGGCCAACTTTGAACATGTTCAAAACAATCGTGGTGCGGGCATGGCGAAATCAGATCGTAGTAAAAGCGCAGTGAGACCGCACTAAGATCGTAGTAAGATCGCAAAGGTCGCTGTTCCATCGTAGCGAAAGCGTAATTCTATTCGGAGAGACTGCGCTACGATCTCACAGCGACTTTATTACGACTTCACTACGACCATCACGTTCTCACTGCGACCCAACTACGTTTCCACTACGACTTCACCACGCTGTGCATGATCATAATACGATTTTAGCACGCCCTTGCCGTCCACTCCATGCTCTTCTTACGACCTGACTACGTTCATACTACGACCATCATTCTCATTGTCATTTTCACATAAAATATAATATATCTCTCCAGGTTTTGTTTGTCTGTATGTAATTAGGAATTCTTGTCCATTTTCTCTAACTGTTCAACCATGCGTCTCGTTTTCATACAGATTAGACCGTTGGTTTTCCCGTTTGAATGGATTAACACTAGTAATTTTAGGGTCCCTTTATAACTTGCTGTTCGGTGTGAGCCAAGGCTCTGTGTTGAAGGCCGTACCTTGGCCTATAATGGCCTTTTACAAATTTTTACTTGGATGGAGAGTTGTCTCATTGGCACTCATACCACATCTTCCTATATCTATTGATACACCTGTGTCATCTCTGCTATCGTTCACTACAATATCGTAATTTGAGCTTTATGGACAAGCAATAGGTTGAAATTTAGGTTGGATTGGTCGGTCCTGTACATCTCTGCTTGAACAGGATTCAATACTATCAGAGCTTTCTCTGCCTCTACATCAACCCCTACCACCACGCCCACGTGTTCTAGTAGATTTTAGTGGCATGACTGGATAGTTTCCGAGAAATCTACGTATTAATCAGAAATAAAAGGAATGGAACTGTATTGATATGGAACACGATATTGAAGTTATTGCTGAGAACGTAGTAAGATCGCGGTATGAACGTAGTATAATCTTGGTAAGAACGTGCTATAATTATCGCAGTAGAAGCGTGGTAAGATCGCGTGTTGCAATCGGATAACTCGTGGTATGATCGTAGTGAGAACGTGATGAGCGTAGAAAGATCTTGATAAGCATAGTAAGGTCACAGAATAAGCGCGTTGATAACGTGGTATAATCGTAGCGGGATCGCAGTAGCATCGTGAAAGCAACGAAAATTTACATTTTCATGCCGCTCATACCGTGACCTCACCACGATCTGAATTTATTCTAGATCGCGGTGAGCGTGGTGCGATTGTGGTCTAGTGGGACTGGGGCTTAAACAAATATTAAAATTATAACAATTCTAATGTAGGTTCTCTATTGAGCTACGGAACCCCAGCTTAACTTTAAGAGTGTATACTACCTTGTAATAACATGAAAACGTCTGTATTCTGGTATCCATGACACAAAACTGTACAGTAGTATATCGAGTCAGATTATTATTATTTTCAGTTTGTATTATTGATACCTTTTTCTTAATACTATTTGTTACGATGTGATGGAGCTGTTATCTATATGTATTATTGATGTATGCTACTTCCAATTTCCTTCATTTCATTTTTCAATATTGAATGACAAAAAGGAGCCAGAATTGCTTACCTGAGATTTCGTATTCGATTTAATTGAGAAAATACAAATATATATATTCATATATTTGTGTTTAATGGAATTGTATGGGTCAAAAGGTTGTCTTGTTGATCATTGTTTATGAACTAAGACACCGTATCTTAAAGAGAGTCAATTGGATCATAAGTTTTTTACTATTCCTAAAAAAATGTCAACATAACCAAAAAAAATAATAAATTTAAACAAAAATGTTTTTTAATGTGCTTATCGCCAAAAGGCAGCGGTCTTGTGCTTTTAGCCCTGCTAATTTATTTGAAGATCATATTGATTGATAAATGTAGGTACTGCAATGCACTTTTTTACTAAATCAGTTATCCATGTGTTTGAGGTTTTGATTTGACCAGTTGCTTACTTAGATACATGTACTTTCTGTTTAGAGTTCGGTATTTTTTAATTTTAATTTTTGTATTTAATGTCGGCAAAACACTCAAAACCGAGTAGAGATAGTCATTCCGGGTAATATTTCCGTGTTTAGGTCAATTGAAGTTCGCAGCCCTTGTCTCCTACTGGAGACTTAATTAGCTGAAAGTAATTGGGACAGACAGTTTTATTCTTTTTACTCTCTATAATATCGGCAAAATTAACAAAAGCGCAAAAAAGGTATAGATTGCCTTTCAAACTCATTACGGGAGTTGTCAGATGTATAGGTAGGTATTGCTTTTGTCCGATTTATCTGCTTCAATAAACAATTTTGCATCAGTACAAAAACTTGAAAAGATTGTCAATTAAGGGCATTATTTCTTAGAGAGAGTAAACGTAAAATATACTTTAGTTTGAATTAAACCAACGTATAATAAATTGCTTCGCAGAGCCCGGCTGGATACGAACGCAGTGTCCAACCCTAAACAGTTGGGGGAAAAAATGGACACAATATTCAAGGTTGATACAGCTCTGAATTGGGTTTGTTATAAAATATTTGACACATTATAGGTTTCTCACACAGAATAAATGTAGTCACGGCTTTGTTTACGGCTACAACTGTACCACTTTCACTATGAAGTTTTGAAAAAAATCTTATCCTAGTAGAATGAAATTGCATATGCAGTTACAATTTTTTTCAAAGGTCAAAATATAGGTCTCTGTGGCATATTTTCAACGTTTATATACCCTGAACTTTTCAGGGTTTAGACTAACACTAATGTTCTTAACTACCCCTACCTCGAATGAAGGGTTACCACAGATTTCAATGTAAACAATATCCACATGTATATTTACTGGTAAAATTCCCAAGTTATGTCTCTATGAGATGCAACACAGAGAGCATAACTGGGAACCAGTATGTGAACACAATTAATTTTCTATGAATATTCTAATTTTCCCCAAAAAAGCGTGGTTTGAGAAACAGCTGTATTTAAAAGTACAACCTAAAGATTTCTTGCATTTGTGCAATACACTCTGCACTGTGCTGCTGTGCATTACTCAGTAAGTCGGTGTTCGGATTATATACAAAGAATTAACAATTCTGAGTCCCAATTTTCTTAGGAAAATTGTCAATCTCTTGGAGAAAAAAATAATCCCCTCCTTCTAAAATAAATAAAATTGGAGAAATTTTATTTTCAATTTCTGAAGAGAAAAAGAAATCATAATTTCTTTACGGTTTACCCAATAACCCCAAAAATAAATCCCTATCTTTTACTTTTGATATTTAATCTAGTGGTACAATTTCAGAGCATTCAAAAACTAGAAAAATTCTAGGGGCTTTTTTTTGGCCCCTTATTCCTAAACGATTGGTATAAACAATATGAGTTGGTATGATTGTCAATGAGACAACTCTACACAAGAGACCAAAATAACACAGAAATTAACAACTATAGGTCACCGTACGGCCTTCAATAATGAGCAAAGCCCATACTGCATAGTCAGCTAAAAAAGGCCCCGAAATGACAATGTAAAACATTTCAAACTAGAAAACTAACGGCCTAATTTATGTACAAAAATTGAACGAAAAACAAATATGTAACATATAAACAAACGGCAACCACCTAATTACAGGCTCCTTACTTGGGACACACATATACATACAGAATGTGGCGGGGTTAAACATGTTAGCGGAATCCCATTCCTCCCCCTAACCTGGGACAGTGGTATAACAGTACAACATAAGTACAAACTATCAAAATCAGTTGAAAAAGGTTTAACGCATCAGATGGACAAAAGTATAAGTGGACCTGGACGGTTACTTGTACATCTTAACAACAAAAAGACACTAGGTACAGATCTGAGAGTTAACTGACAGCTAGTTCAAAGCCTGTAACAACTAATAAAAAAATCATGCATGTAAGACTAAATTATCAATCTGCCAATGGATTTCGTGTGAAGACGTCATAAACAGTCAGAGATAAACATGACCTTGTGCAATGCCAAGAAACAGGTATCGAGAGATTGTAGATCCATGAATGTGTATAAGTATATATTTCATACAAGTATCATTTAGTTTGATTTGATTTACTGATAACAAAATAAATATTTATACCGATAAAAACAATATTCAATGATCGTATTACACTGATGAATTGGTAACTTTTTAGAATAAGTTTATATAACGGAGCTACAAGTTTAACAGGATCGTTTCTAAATTTTCGGGCACGGTTAACAACATGTCCGTAGAATTAAGGATGTGCTATCTCGTTAGAAATAAGTTGTCTGCAGGTACAACTAAACTTCAAAACCAAATCTTTATATCTATGGAAAAAATTAGTAAAGGTTTTAAGTAATTTATGGTAACGAAATTTCTGGCTTAACAGTTTTCATAGATTATGTTTGTTAAAATCAAAAACGTCACAACAGACACGCAGAGCGAACGAGCTGTGAAATATAAACGCTGTAAGATGGTGCCAAGGGAACATCACCATCTAAAAATGGAAAATCAACAATAGGGAACGAAAAATCGTCCATTTTGTCGTTAATTTTAGTGTTGAGTTTCCCAAAATATCTTAATCTAGGAAAGGACAGTTATAACCACATTTAAATGTGATTTATTTAAAGTAAGTTCCTTTGGGTAAATTTCAGCCGTATATTGAGAAAATTTTTGATTACTAGTATTTAACGAAAAAATATCATCAAGATAACGGTAAAGTATTGTTGAATTTATCAATTAAATCTAATTTCGATGGGTCTTTACTGATTTTGATCATAAACTGTGATTCATAACAGTACTATAACAAGTCTGGTATTAAAGGCGCGCAATTAGTGCCCATAAGGATACCTACAACCTGTCGATAAGCTTTGTTGCCGAAACGTACATACATATTATCGAGGAAAAAATTAACAGCTTCAATCATCTCATTACACCTCCAGAAAGTATATCTAGCATATTTACCTTTTTTATTCGAGTAGAAGGCTTTAAATGAGTTGCAGCAAATATATTTGTATTCAGATTTACCAAACGACCACTTTATTAAAAAGGAAAACGTGTGTTTAATAAGATAGTGTGGAAGCGTAATGTAAAGAGTAGAAAAATCAGAACTGCCAACAGAATCAAAAGGACCATCAAAAGCACGTAATTTATAAAAACATCCAAAGAATTTTTGACACTTCAAAAATAGTTAAATCCACAATGTTCATATATTTTATTACGATAGGTTTTGATAAGTTCTTTGATGGTAGTTAAGAAACTTGTGCAAGGCACTGAAAGATTAGTTGTAGAACACTTACAAGAGGCCGAGATGAAACGATATTTAAATGGTTTTTTTTTTGTAGTTTAGGTAACCAATACATAGTAGGGACCTTCAAATGTTCAAAAGGAGCCTTAAACTTTGATGTGGTTATGATATGTTTTTTTACTATATGATATGGATTTGTAGATGAATTTAAAATTGCGTTCTTCTGAACGTCTGTATAGTACTTACAGCATCTCTCACCACATTATTTGCTGCTTTGTTGGCCGGGATAAACACAAACCGCTATGAAAGTTCATGAAGTTTATTTCAAATTCTGGTAATAGGCGTATTATGTTCTCTTTTTTTTTTTTTACTTCTAAATTATTTTCAAAAAGTGATATTCTAATATCTATTATTGATACATTCATTTAAATAAGAATCAGGAGATTTTTATTTTTAGTATCAGATTTTTCCCGTTTACACCATTTTTGTATAAACAAGGGAAGAGCATCTTTGGTGACTTGACAACACTCTTTTTAATCTATTTTAGATGGAGGACGATATATTGGTCCTTTTTTCAAAAAGTGTTTAACCTCCCTGCCCTTGACGATATTGAGGTCCCCTGTAATAACATGGTCATAGGGAACATATCTAAACTTCGACGATTCACAGTTTCAAGTTGAGGGAGTATTATTTTGTACATTCACGTCCGATATAATACCGCAGTCCAACTAGGCCACGATCGCACTACGATCTGTGAAAAAATTGCAAATTTTGATGATCGTAGTATGATCGTGTAGATCGCAGTGAGGTCGTATCACGGTCGTGGTGAGGTCTTCAAGATCGTGATGAGCGTGGCCAACTTTGAACATGTTCAACACAAACGTGGTGCAGTCGTGGCGAAATGAGGTCGTAGTAGAGACGTATTTGAGAGCGCACTTAGGTCGTAGTAAGATCGAAAAAGTCGTTGTACCATCGTAGCGAGAGAGTAGCGAAAGCGTGATTCTATTCAGAGAGACTGCACTACGGTCTTACAGCTTCCACTACGACTATAACAACGGATCAACCATGTTTCTCGTTTATATAGATTAGACCGTTGGTTTTCCCGTTTGAATGGTTTTACACTAGTAATTTTGGGGCCCTTTATAGCTTGATGTTCAGTGTGAGCCAAGGCTCCGTGTTGAAGGCCGTACCTTGGCCTATAATGGTTTACTTTTATAAATTGGTACTTGGATGGAGAGTTGTCACATTGACACATCTTCCTACATCTATTACCACATCTGTGTCATCTCTGCTATCGTTCACTAATATATCGTCATTTGAGCTTCATGGACCAGCAAAAGGTTGTAATTTAGATAGGATTGGTCGGTCCGAAATCTCTGCTTGATCGGCATTCGTTACTATTAGAGCTCCCTCTGCCTCTACATCAACCCCTACCACCACGCCCATGTGTTCTAGAAGATTGTGGTGGCATGACTGTATTGTTTTCGAGAAATCTATCTATTAATCAGAAATAGAAGGATTGGAATTGTTTTGATATGGAACACGATGTTGACGTTTTTACTGATAACGTAGTAAGATCGCGGTATGAAGGTAGTATAATCGTGGTGAGAACATACTATGATCGCAGTAAAATCGTGGTAAGATTGTGTTGCAATCGGATAACTCGTGGTATGGTCGTAGTAAGAACGTGATGAGCGTAGAATGATCTCGATAAGCGTAGTGAGGTCGCAGAATAAGCGCGTTGATAACGTGGTATAATCGTAGCGGGATCGTTGTAGAAGCGTAATGAGGACGTAGTAGCATCGTGAAAGCAACGAAAATTTACATTTTCATGCCGCTCATACCGTGACCTCACCACGATCTGAATTTATTTTAGATTGCGGTGAGCGTAGTGCGATCGTGGTCTAGTGGGACCATAAAGCTCAATGAAGATATTTTAGTGAAAATGACAATGAGAATGATGGTCGTAGTGTGAACGTAGTCAGGTCATGATAAGGACGGCAAGGGCGTGCTAGAATCGTACTATGGTCGTGAACAGCGTGGTATAGTCGTAGTGGAAGCGTAGTTGGGTCGCAGTGAAAACGTGATGGTTGTGGTGAGGTCGTGATAACGTCGCTGTTCGATAGTAGCGCTGTCTCTCCGAATAGAATCACGCTTTCGCTACGATTGTACAGCGACCTTTGCGATCTTACTACGATCTTAGTGCGCTCTCACTACGCTTCCATACGACCTGATTTCGCCACGACCGCACCACGATTGTTTTGAACATGTTCAAAGTTGGCCACGCTCTTCCACGATCTTGAAGACCTCACCACTACCGTGATACGACCTTATTGCGATCTACACGATCGCACAACGATCATCAAAATTTGCATTTCTTTCACAGATCGTAGTGCGATCGTGGCCTAGTGGGACTGGGGTATTAGCCGTAATTGTAACAACTTCTTGGAATTTTGGGTCCTCAATGCTCTTCGAGTTTGAACTTATTTGGCTTTATAACTATTTTGATCTGAGCGTCACTGGTGAGTCTTATGAAGACGAAACGCGCGTCTGACGTATTAATTTATAATCGTGGTACCTTTGATAAGTATATGTAACACTCAGAAACGTGTCCTTCCCCCCAAACATGTCCGATTCCCCCAAACATGTCTAGTTGAAAACTGCGCCAAAGCGTGTCATTTGTATAAACGCCCAAACGTGTCCATTTCACAACTAACCCCCAAACGTGTCCAATCCCCAAAACGTGTCCTTATCAAGCGTTATTTGGTTATTGCTATTTCATTAACGTATACTAATTTTACCATTTCATTAAAAATATACATAAGCACGTTAGTACTTTTTCAAAACGGAAGAATTAAACTGGCTAAAAGTGGGGGCGTCATTTCGGCTATTTCGTTTGTAAATTGTAAGCAAACATGTTGAGTTAAACAGTACAGTTAACGGGTCAAAGTGTCCCTTTCTCTGCGCGTTAAAACTTTAATGTTCTCTCTAATTATGCATGAAATACTGACAACTGGACAATTCGCAATCAACAGCCTAAAGTTAATTTATTCAGTAGAACTAAAAAAAAACATTAAAACTTGTATGTTTTCTCTAATTTGCATGAAATACTTGCAACTGGACAATATGCAACCAACAGTCTAGAGTTTATCTTAACAAAAGAACAGTAAAAACATTAAAACATGTATGTTAAAATGTAAAAAAAAACAACAACAAAAAACAGGTAGCCTATGTCCTCTCTAAATAGAACTGCAAAAACATTAAAACTTGTATGTTCTTTCTAAATATGCATGACATACTTGCAACTGGACAATACGCGATCATCAGTTTAAAGTTTAGTTTAAAGTTAATGTGTACAGTACAACTGTAAAAACATTAAAACTTGCAAAACTATTGTGCGCTCTAAATATGCATAAAGTACTTGCAACTGGATAATACGTAATCAACATTCTAAAGTTTATTTATACACTACAAAATAAATTTGCATTTAAAACCGGCGTTGATCACATAACAGTAATATTCATAAAAAAAAGAATCTATAAAACTTATGCATGAAATATTTGGCACTGGACGTTATGTTTCTTATCGTGTGTCTTTAGTGATGGTGGAAACCTAAATTTTATTAAAAACCCGGATAACAAGTTTATAATTTGATGGGCTTTTGAAATACACACAAACTATTGACAAAAGTTAAAAAAAAAAATACTGTTTAAACCCCGCCATGCAATATTCGGATAAATATAAAAGGCATCATCGGAGTTTATAAGTACAAAATAATTAACAAAGTTAACGATTAATTCAACCCCAGAACTATGTGTATGTTCGCTCTAAACGAATATGAAATACTTGCAAATGGACAATAAACAACTGCAGTCAAAGTTACTTAATAATAACAGATTAATTTTGCAATTATTATAATCATTAAAAACCTACATCGAACTAACTTAATCTGATACATGACATCTTCATCACGTGTGTCTCCCATCATAGAATTGCCGTAAACGTTATCAGCGATTTTATTTAAGAGATACATGTAAAAGCGCTAAAAGACGTGTAACGTTTTGGCGTTAAATATTGGACACGTTTTGGTGAATAACAATTATCGGACACGTTTGGGGGTTATGAAATCGGACACGTTTGGGAAATATTGTACATTTCGGACACGTTTAGGGAGGAAAGACACGTTTGGGAGAATCGGACACGTTTGGGGGGAAGGACACGTTTGGGAGTGTTACATATACTTCAAGTAAAGTTACTGTTCGGAAACTAAATGTCTTCGGACGACGACGACGACGACACGACTCCCACAAATGTGTATGCGGTCGTATGAAAAAGATATTCACATTGTTGCAAATAAAATAAAGAAACAAGAAGCTAGTGCATATAGATGTTCTTATATCAAAAAGGGAGTTGACTGATGATTTCCTTCATGTTGACTTGGATATCTTGGCTAACTTTTCAGTAGTAATATTAATGTTAAGCAAATATTCATGTAAATCATTTTTCAATGTCAATAATCTGATTACGTCAATGCACATTTTCAGTTTGATTGATGCAAAATAAATTATGCATCTCTTCATATATTGACAGGAGTGGTAGAGTTGCAAAATATAAGATAATTCTTACCAGAACATTCATCAGGGCATCTGTCGTCCACTGCATATAACTGTAAGATAGGAGTTGTAAAACGATTAAATACAGAGATGATGTCTTTATATGTACCTAATTGCGGTACAAATGTTATTTTTAGAATGGGGCAACATGGTTGATTAAAACAAAATGAGCGGAAGGTATAAAAGGGACCATGTTAAAAAAAACACGAAAAAACACTGAGTTAGTTGAAGACAAAACATAGAAAACTTGACACAGAAAATATCGAACTCAAAAACAAACAATCAATGACCGCTGATGCTCGAGAAGGGTATTCATATCCTGTTTCAGATGTAACACCTCCCGTGATATTCCTATAAACAAAAGTTCATATGCTGAAATGTCTCGCATGAAGTACTACAATTAATTTTATGTTGATAGCCCTAAAAATAAAGTTATACTACATGTATCATATGAACAAAGAAATTGAGATCAATGACTGATAAATCATGCCTAAAATACATGTACACCCATACAGTCATATCACAAATCGAATTTGTTGAACTACTGGTTATAGTATACAAGAAATAGAACAAACCATGCAAACAGATTATTAAAATATTTTCTAAATGATGAATATTATCAATACAAACATATTCGTTATAATACGTTATTTTGATTGACTAAAAGCAATCGTTCGTCATTCTGAAATTAACCTTTATGTAAAAATGAAATGTTATATTTATGATGACACGAGCTTCAACAATAAGTGAGAGGCGTAAGATACCAAGGGGCATTTAAACTCATAAGTCGCAAAAAACTTAAATAATATACACAAATAGAAAAACTTTCATTAATTATACAGAAAGAACATACCTTGTCTGCAAACCATCTGGACACAATATCGGTTTTGTGTATTGTATTGTGATCCGGGCATTTCCATTCCTTATTCGATGACAAAGTGTGATCAAAAAAGCAAAGATCAGTCCCACAAACAATGCCGATTTGAATGGAAAATGGCAAATCTCTATTACAATCAGAATCCTCTGAAACTGAGAAATAGAAATTGGAAATGTTTGTAATGGCATGTGTTAGGCATTCCTGGGCTGTAGATGCAATTGTTGGTACAATAGAGATTTTGTTTTCATTGTGTGAAAGAGAAACAATAAACCTGTTTCTCTGAATATCAAATCTCATATCGTGTTCCCCGTCAATTGTTACATCTGCACTGTCTCTAAAGATCATCAAACGACTGGATTTAGCGCTGACCCGTAGCTTCCACATTGATATGAAAGTAGCAATGAACCTGTACAAAATAGCAGGTGGTACAATGTCCTCCTTAAATCTGTAAGCCAGATGGATGCTTCTGTAGTGCTCTATCTGTTGGTTCTCTTCTCTTTTGGTACTAATCATGCAAGGCACCAAGAAAAAGTCTGATCCATCTTTTTCGTCTTTTTGTGTACAAATTATATCCAAATGAACCAACATGTCTACTATGTAATCTTTGTGTGTCCAGATCTCATGAAAACTGTCTTGCTTCCATATTTCATATAAATCCTGTTTCAACAATTTTCCGCTTTTTTTGATACTTTCTAAGATTTCTTTGAGGTTGTTTGGCCAGAACAGATCATCAGTGACAATGGAACGTAGTACATCCACCAAAAACACAGGATCTATTATAACGTTATCTCTCAGGCCTGCTTCATCGAAGTAGATCAGTTTTCCCAGAGCATGATTAACCTTTAGAAATGATTCAAGCTGAGCAGGAGTCAAAGCCATTTTGTCATTCTGCTTGTTTATGTCACTCAGTTCATTCATTGTTAGTATTTTCTTGTTTTCCTCTACTTTTTGTGCTAGCTGAAGTTCCAGTGGTACAAACTTTGTTGGCATTAGTTCTCCACAGCGAGGATGGTCTAATGCAACAACCACTAACTGTTTCTTTAATGTAACTATTTCTTTGTCTTCCTTGTTTCTTGCATCCACAAATATGAGTGGCTTGTATTGAAGATGCTTTTTTCCTCCATGGTTTTGAAAGAGTTCTTCGATTGAGTTTTCCAATAAACATCTCTGTTCTTCAACATCACCCTGAAATATACATAGATCATAATGTTACACATGGTGCTACATGTGGAGTAGGATCTTCTCACCCTTCTGGAGCATATGAGATCACCCCTTTATATAGATATGAGATGATGTGGAAGGAGTGACAAGTCCAAGTCAAAATTTGTAAAAGTAGTTCAGTTTTTTTTCTCTTTTTAAGCCCAATCTTTGATCTATGAGTTTAAATCTCTGGTTTCTGTTGCTACTTTTATAAAGAGTCCATAAAACAATCCTAGCAACACTGACTGATAACATTGCCTATAAGTTGTTTCATTTATTTTTCCTACAAACATTCTATAACAACTTTCCGTAGTCTAGGTGCGCATTTTTGAATGCATACATATGTTGTTCTAATATTACAGGTTTTTTCTATTACTGTTTTGCTGGAATTGTTTCATGTGTAGACTTTTCGCGTGATATTAAAAGCATAATATGACAAGTGATGTCACAAGATATCAGCTATTGATGTCTTAATTTAATATAGTATAAACCAATCTTTAGCTAGTTAATATGGATATTAAAATCTAATACCAAGCGCCAACATAAAGCGATACCACATTCGACAAACGGTTTAAATTTTCTCTTATATAAGTAAACATTTCTTTTATGCTAAATACAAAATTCAGCGACATGGTTGTATATGTAAAGTTTTTTGCACGTAAAAGTATGAATTTCTTACATCGAGTTGAGATGACCACTGATAATCTATTAATCGCTATTTTACCTATGACAATGTTGTCAATTTTATGAGCAACGCCACGTGCCTCCTTAGTTTCTAGTGATAATTTTCCATCTCAAGCGAGTAGCATGATATGAAAAATTATTACAAAAAAGATCAAAGGAAAAATGCCCAAAATAGCGATAATCGTATTGATCTATGCATGCAAATCATCATTTTTCGTATCGCTTGTACAGATTATTGGTAGGGCTGTGTGATCAGTCCTAAGTTTTCTAGGTTCTGTGTTCGAGAACTATTGTCATTGCATTGTTTTTTTGTTCGACTATTAAATTTTAAGAACTCTTGGTGACGTTTGCCTATCTTGAACATGGAGTGTGACACAAAACATATTTTGGCATGCAAGAAATATATAACACGAAGAAGTCACAAGAGAAACAGATTAGAATATTTCATTTGAAAATATGTTAATCGAGAGTCTTATGTTTTTATTTTGTTAAATATATTTTATTTCGTTTGAAATTGGTGTTTTCCCGTTTGCTATTAGTGGTAATTATTTATAGATTGGAACTAGTATAACTAGTTCTGCAACAGTATGTACTATTTATAGAGTTTGATGTCGGGTGTATAATGCACGTGAAAAGTTTTGGCGGTTTCTACGGGTGGGATTTAATGGTACTATATAAAGTTTGGCATCTAAATGTAATATTATCTCAGGTGCATGCTCGCAGTTGCGTCGAATTGAAGTTGGTCACATTGGTAAATTGACAGTTGCTGCTATGTTTATTACATACGTACAGGCGTTGGAGGTATTAACCGAGGAAAAAGAAAAGATGCGAATGAGAAACAATGTTATATGTCATGGATTTATATGTCAGTGGTTTGAATCGGAAGAAATATGTAGAAGAAAGTAAAATAAAATATTGTATCGCAAGAGAAAAAGATATGTTACTGCGAGCAACTAATCCTATATCTGTGTTTGCTTTGTTTATAGCCTAATGAATTTAGAGATGCAATACTTTAAATTTGGACGAGCAGGGCGAGGGAGAATTTAACACCTATTATAAACATAACTAAAAACCTATGGAACGCCTCAGTTGCCTTATGATAACAATAACCATATCAGAGGGGGGAGGGCAAGGGGTTTAACTGTTATGCTGTTATGGGGCATTTTAATGCTTTGTTATCTGTTATTCTGAAAATATATCTATTGCTAGCTGTTATTGACTTATAATTCTTTGTTAGCTGTTATAGGACTATTATCTATTTTGTTATCTGTTATTGTGAGAATGGATTTGCTGTTAACTGTTATTGAAAATTGGAATGTTAGCATTTTGACAGCCAATCTTCCGTAGAATTTGAAGATAATTGAAAATTGTGATTTGAATGGATGATAGTCTCATTGGCACGCTTACCACATCTTCTTACAATGTATATCTATTGAGGTCTTTCTACTGGTAATATCGGGTGGCCCTGTATTTGCAGAAGAATTTCAGTAACATACATCACATAAACATATTAAAATCAATTGGACCCAGGACCATTCCAGTATATATTATTATTATACTTTGTATTAAATTCCATTGTCTGTGAACATGTAGCATTTTGTACAAATTATAATTCACTTATTACTTGTACAATAACTTATAGTATGGATTTTGTTATAAAAAAGCATTGGTACACCCTATAGGTTATTTTTATTCAATGACCACATAATAATCTTTATGATGTACTGTTACACCACTGTCCCTGATTAGGGGAGATTGGACACCAACTAGCATGCTAACGTTGACGCAATCACATTCTGTATGTGCCTACTTCCAAGTCAGGAGCCTGGATTCAGTGGTTGTAGTTTGTTACTGTGTTACTAAGTTTCTCGTTCACTATTTTGTGGATAAATTAGGCAGTTAGTTTTCTCCTTTGAATTATTTTACATTACTAAGTGGTATGGGTTTGAATTATGGCTTTTGAAATTATACAACATCTTTTTCTTTTAGCATTTATATTATAAGTGCTACTCCCTCTCTTTTCATTTACATGAAAGAGAACCCTGACCACCATATTTTTAAAAGTTTTTTAACTGCATCACATGGCGAAAATTGAAGCTCTGAAACCATTGATGCAAATAAAGATGTGTCTTCAGTTTAATTTTTCGATAAATACCCTTTTAAAAACCTACAGCTTCTCCCATGCTGTACCCAAATTTTCCATATTCTATATTTTCACATAAGAGGCATGATTGGTGTTTCACTTGGTGTCATCCAAATTTTCACTAGGTCAAAATTCTATTATACTATCAGAATTGTCACTTGAGGCAATTTCTGTTATCAGAAGAACCATAACTGGCATGCTTGTTTCAGTTACATGTCCTGTCTCAACTGATCTGGGTATTTTTGTATTTTGTAAGTAAGTTTTATCAGGAGGTCATTAAAATTTGTAAAGTATATATATTGCTTTTCAGAAGAAAAAAATCTAAAAATCAAATTGATAATAAATTGTCACTGGCTGCACTATTTTCAAAAATTAAATAAAAAAACCTAAATCATTAACAATTGATCCCTCAAATGCCCTAGATTAAAAATATCCCTATATCAAAAACAGAAACTAGTAATTTCGTTCAGAAAAATTCAACAACCACACTATAACTTATTGTACAAGTTACGGAAAAAATCAACCAAGGCAGAACTGCCTCAACGGCCGAAACGTCTGGTTAAAATTTTATAGGTCCATACCACAAGTTATATACTAAGATCTACGAGTCATCTACTGGATTGGTCCTGGGCAGATTTATTTTCATATTTCATTTACTGTTATCTGTTATTATCCCTTTTCAATTCCTTGTTATCTGTTTTCCACCAAATCAATTCACTGTTTTGCTATTATGGGGACCCCCCTTGCCCCCCCCTCATATCATTAAGGGGAGAGCTATATCACGAAGAAACTGTTCTATACTTTAACGGCATTTGAGTATAATACTCTGTCAATTTTCTATATCACTAAGGTAAATTTATATACTATAACGGCATTTGACTATAATACTCTGTCAATTTGCTATATCACTAAGGTAAATTTATATACTATAACGGCATTTGACGATAATACTCTTTCAATTTGCTATATCACTAAGATAAATGTATATACTATAAAGACACTTTGATACAACATGGAGTTAGCTTTTCATATTATTCTGTCATTTAACTTTGTTATGAAGATAATATTTCATACTATGAAGACATCTTTATGTAACATGGAGCTACATTTTCATACTGATTTGTCATTTTAATAAACTATTATGTGATATTGCTACGTCATAAAGATACATTTCAAACTATAAAGACATTGTAATATAGCATAAAGCAATTTTTTCATACTACTTTGTCACCTCAGTATTTTATAACAATACATTTGTATACTATACAATCACCTCGATATAACATGGAACAATTGACCCTTATTTTGCATTTGCCATAGTCGGATCAAGGGGGCTGGAGGGGGGCCTATTTTGTTGAAAAAAATGGTTGCTTATATAGGAAATCACTGTAGCATGACTGGAGCGGCCCCTCCTTATCTCAAATGGCCCCCTTACAAAAAGTTGTGAATCCGCCACTGTTTCTCCACAGCGATTTAGAGTTGAAAAGACTTAGGGCGACACGAAAGGCAACGCTTATAGGTTGGTACCCCTAAAAAATGAAGAAACAAAAACTAAATAACATACAAGCTTAAAACAAAAAGATACAGGGTTATATTCTTTTCGCCAAATTTTAACTATCATGAAAGCAACCGGTTTGTTTTTTTAGATATTTTACTTAAAGCATTTGTTTGCAAATCATGTTGAAAGGTACGGGGAAAATGTGTAGTCCGTAACTTGTACCAATTTTCCCTGTACCCATGATAATTTAGCCGTATTCTTGAATATTATTATTAACTAAAAGCTGAGAGATAGTCCAGACCGGTAGATGTTAGAAATGACATTATTGTTAAAATCATAATGATCTGTAAAATGAAGTTAACACATCAATTCTGAAAGTCGATTAATCTTTACTTTTCTATCTACATTTTACAAATTATCCTAGCGGTTTACAAAGACATCGTCGGACCAGAAAGGGGTTGGGGTGCACTTTAATGCTCAATTGATAAGGGGTGCCGCTGGGGTTCATGTACGCTACCCTTTCCGTATAATCATGGTTTTTAAAATGTATAGCATTTTATTAAACATTTGCGTATGTGAAAGTGTAACCTTTTTACATTTAGGTTGGTTTCATCTGGCCTTGAAGGCATAAAACTTTGCTCAGTGCTCCGAGCACAAAAATCATGCTCGAAACATGAAATCCAGCAATTTAATTGGTTGATTTTCGAGTCTGAGTACAAAATCATGCTCAAAAGTTTTATGACTGTGAGGCCAGGTGTGTTAAAAAATGGGTGTTGCTAAACGGAACGGAATACGGAACGGAAACGGAAAACGGAAACAGAAAGAATTAAAATTGTTCTTTTTTGGTTATTTTATCTTCATAGACATGTTTTATATAGTATAACACATGTTCACAAGAAAGAAAAACATGAATAAATTCAAAATAAAAGATTTTAAAGACAATCAGACAAACAATAGTACACTAAACACAACATATAAACTCAAGGCTGAGCAAAACGAATCCCACCAAATACTGGTCAGGTGGTTAACTTAGTTGCTCCGGTAGGGTAAACAGACCCAGCTCCACATGATACACCCGCTGTAAAACATAGACATGAGTTCATATTCATTCACACTAAAGGAATGTTGAAATTTGAAAGTTATCTTTATTTATATTGGTAGTTTTTAAAAGATTTTGGTGCTATGTTAAGACAACTGAAAACTAATTCTTCTCTGTTCTTTTTATGACGGAAATGATACTTTATTTTACACAACGCATTTGATCGTTTGGATGTTTATATGCTAATCTATTCTCGCCCCCTACTTAAGTTATGTCTTTCCATTTTGAATATAACGGTTTATTTAGTAGTACATATTTAGTTGATACAATTATAGTGAATTGTTATTTCAATGTTTCTGTAGGTAGACCTACTATGTCTTTAGTGGTGGTATACCTTTTTATATCGTACATAGCTCTTCCAAGCTAGCGAGTTCTCGTCACTTGGCGTCCGTCGTCCGTATTTGTCTTTGTTTACTTTTATAAAAATCTTATCTGAAACTACTGGGCCAAATCTTACCGAATATACGTATTTTAGAAAGTCGTCTGACAGCTTTGGTTAAACTTTACAACAATTATCATTGGTGTATCTAGTTTAAAAAAGTGTTAAACCTGGCTGCCAGCCAAGATAACCGAAATGGATAAAATTAAAACATAGGTATAAAATGCAACTGTTGCTATTGAAACCAGCTATTATTAGCGAAAATCTGATGGGGAAAAACATGTTTAGAATGTTGAGCTCTAACTTTAAATGTCCATTCACGTCAAAACGGTCAAATGATTTTTTTTTTAGGAGAACTGTCAACTCTTTATTGGAGTTCTCGCTCTTAATGATTTTACCAATCTTTTGTGTTTTGCTAATTATTCTGAAAAATATAAGTCATAGCTAAAAATGTTAAAACAAAAATGGTTAGAAAGACAAGATTTACAAACAAGTCAAAATTTTCGCTATACGGTAAGTAGACTTTTTAAAGTAAATACATGATTGCCCTAAAATGACGATGTTTTATCCTCTCTTGTGGGTTGGGTAAAAATTAAAGAAGATAGAGAGATTTTTGTCATGAACTATATAAGAGGGAGGTATAAAAGTTGAGTCAAATCACGAAAACACATGAAATAAAAATCGCAAAAACGTTGCACGGTCGGATAATAAAAATCGGGAAAAACAAAGCACGAGAAATTAAACCCTAAATATTAAGGAAAAAGTACTAATAGGTATTACTCAGCTGTTTTTGGAGATCATGTAGTTATTATCAAGTTTATTATATACTTAGTAGTAAATACAGATAAATTGTATGTGTAATACAGTCAATGCCAAGCGTGCTGTATCAGCCACCCGTGATGATATCGATATCAGCACGGTTACAAAAGCTTTATCACACCTTTAATCTGTATGACGTCACGTCATTGATTGCAGTCACTGTTGCAAAGGTTTTCAAATCCCTAATCTGTATGACGTCATGTCAAACCTATAATCTGTATGACGTCATTTCAAACCTCCTTATCTGTATGACGTCATGTCACATAAAAAAACATCTACTTGAGGTATATGTATATAATAAAGTGTATATGATATGGCTTTTTCAATATCACACACCGTACTGGTCAACCCTCAACCAATATAATCCCTCGAGCAGAGCTCTTGGGTTTATGTTGCCTTTTGTTGGTGTCTCGGGTTGATACGGATGCGATATTGAAAAAGCCATAATTTTTTTATGATATTCTCTATTTATCACAAAAAGTCATATGAAATATCCGGGAGGACTTTAAATTAGTACCGGTTTACTTTTAAATCAAACTCGGGACAAGCACGAGAAATTAAGAGTACTGACACGAAACACGTAAAATAAAAAGGGGAAAACACAAAGCACACTCATCAAACCAAATACGAGAAAAGGAGAAATGAAACGTCAAAGCACGGAAACACGTGAAATAAACGGTCGAAAAAATTGCACGAAAATAACCCTTTACCACCCTAATTCAAATCTATAGTATTGCAGAGGTCCCATTGTTTAAGATGCACATATACGGGTCATTATAAAAAAAAGTGCAAATTTCGACGAGGTAGTATTTTGAAAAATGATGTCATTGTTTAAAATATTTGAATGTGGCCCTCTATTCTTTAGTATGATAGCAACGATATTCAGAAATATGCAATGGGGAAAATGAAGAGTTCCTTCAATTTTAACAACTTTAGGTCATCCTTTGATAGAATCGTGTCAATGGTGTTACCAATTTAAACATACATTTAGGTACTAAATATTATTGTTAAACATCAAACAACTGTTCCAATTTGTTGTTTAGGTTTAAATTACGACTTATTGACATTATTCATATAGCTGTGCATTCTTTTCAAACATAAATTTCAGAATAAATTATCGTAAAAAAGTTGGTTGTCCTAATTATGGCCGTTGCAAATACTAAAAAATACACTTAAACTGAATATATGTAAAATGTATAAGATTAAATGATAATAATATACCTCCTTATCCTTCGTATACGACCTAAAAACACTTTTATTTATGAATAAAAATAAAAAAAAATGTCGCATTTTTATATAGTTACACCACTGACCCTTCAGTAACTTCAATGACACAAAAGTATCACCATTGACATCACATTTCAAATTTTACTTTTATTAAGCACTGAACACAAAGTCAAGAACACCGAAAAAAAAAAAGATGAAAAAATACTAATTAGGCTAAAAAATCTCAAATTATATAACATAACATCCATGACTAAAAATGTCGATAGTGTTACTAAATAGTGTCATTGGTGTTACCAGCATACATCAGTTTGTGAAAACTTTGTATATGTAATACATGATATTGTTAAAACATTGTTAAATAAGTATTGTTTTTCATAAATAATATGATGTTTCGCTTGTTAAACATGAAAGAAGCAGAAAACAATGCTGATTGTCATGATATATTTAATGGTGTTACTAAACTGATCAATGGTGTTATTTTATCAAAATGGTCTCACCATTGACAGTAACACCAATGATTTAAGGTGTATTTTAAGATTCAGTTACGAAATAATGCTCCATTCCCCTATTATATATGTTATTACTGGTGCATGTTTCTATAATCAATATATTTCATAATTGATCAAAGTTTATAAGGAAATGTTTTCAAAAGATGATTTTTACAAGAGTACACCATGGACACTATTTTCAGTTATAATATAGCTTTTACTTACTTTTAAGATTTTTTCACTAAATTTTCAAACATAATTTTTGTTTTCTTTTGCATAACATGCTTACAGGTAACATTGCTAAGGGAGAAACTGTTGTAATGCACAAATCTTAAGAAAGATAACTCTTATCCTACTAATTTGTCGTTTGGTTACACCATTGACTTAAAAACTGTAACATTTCCTTTTGGTGAAATTTTTTATTATAAAACCAACATACACCTCCTAAATCATTAAAAAATGTTTGTATGTATCAAAATGCAATAAAAACTGATAAATCATAATAACAAATGATATGAATAATAGTCCTTTTTCAAGTCTGAAAGGATTTATAGTAAAAAATAACAGTTAATTCTGGCTATCTCCAATGGTTTAAGAAAATATTAAGGATGTTTTTATAACATTTCATACTGTAAACTGTATATTGTGTATCACAAAACATTCATATCTAAGATATGCAAGTGTTATTTTGATATATTTTCATGTCTGTGACTTAAAAAGACCCAATAACATAGTTGACTCATAGTTTTGCATGTTTTTTTGATAATGACCCATACCTAGACGAATGGCACATGCTCTTTACATATAGTCTCTTGTTGTTGCTTTTTAGCTGTTATGTATTTCCAAAACTGTTTGGCAATGCGTTTTTCTTTGATATCTAGCTTCTATCCTATTGTCAACTTAATTGTCGTGTGATTTCGTTACTTCCGTCATGGTTGATTTTCGTAGTTCTTTCCATTCCCCCTTACATTCCGTTCATATAAATATTACTTTCCGTTTCTGTTCCGTTTTCCGTTCAAAGGGTCGAAGAGGGACTATTTGTGGATAGAAACATAGCCATGCAATTTCGGCTGTGAAAAAAAATACCGGGTTTTTTAAATAACAAGCAATAGGAACTGTTTTGTGTCATATCATATATTTCTGATATAATTTACCTATTCACATATCATTTAGCTGAAAAAAATGTAACCTTTTTTTCAGCTGAAATAAAATTGAAAATGAAAATGGGGAATGTGTCAGAGACAACAACCTGACCATAGAGCAGACAACAGCCGAAAGCCACTAATGGGTCTTCAAAGGCAGAGAAAAACTCCCGCACCCGGAGGCATTTATGTTTCGATTTTTTATTATTTGAAGTTGTTTCATAAAAGAAGTGTTCAGGTGATAATCTTTGATTTACGTAACCAAAACCGAACGATAATCCCCGCACCAACATCAGACAGGGACGATACTATCGGGAACCTGTAAAGGTTCAAACGAAATAGAAACGAACGAAAGAAACCGAAATAAACAAAACAAAATAAAAATTAATCAAATAGAATGAAATTCAAAACAGTGTGGCTGTGGCCATTGATTGACACATTAAATTCATCCATTGACTGGGACAAATTACGTGAACGTTTGTATGTAACGACCACTGCTCACGACGTACCTACGATAGACATTTAAACTGTGGGGTCACCAAGGTTTCTTAACGCCTTTAATTATAAAATAATTCGAAAAATTAATCAGGAATAACCTTTATGTTTTGATTTATATAATTGATATAAATCATAACATCGTGTTATTTCTGATCAATTTTTTCGAATTACTTTATTGAGGTGGTGACCCCATAGTTTAAGTGTCTTTAAAAAGTACACAGTGAGCAATGGTCGTTACAGACAAACGTTCACCTAAATTGTCCCAGTCAATGGATGAATTTAATGTGTCAATCAATGGCCACAACCACACACTTTTGAATTTCATTCTATATAATATTAAACATCGATGAGAAATATATGTAAACTATATCCTGCTGAATTTTAATTTTTAGACTGGATTGTTAATTGAAAAAAAAATGGATGAAAATGATGAGCTAGTGTTTAAGGTCCAGTAATAAATATTACATTCATATCGGAACAGAAGTATAAGTCATCATATAAGTACATTTGCACAGTGTATAAGAATGTTTGCACATCATATAAGTATGTTTGTACATCATATAAGTACATTTGCACATCATATAAGTATTTATGCACATCATATTAGTATATTTGGACATAATATAAAGATGTTTGGACATCATATAAAGATGTTTGGACATAATATAAAGATGTTTGGACATCATATAAAGATGTTTGGACATCATATAAAGATACTTGCACATAATATAAGCATATTTGCACGTCATATAAAGGTGTTTGCACATCATAAAATGACAAGTGCACATCATATAAAGGTAAATGCACATCATATAATGACAATTACACATCATATAAAGGTAAATGCACATCATGTCGTCTTTGTAGACATTTTTTGTGCACTTGAAACGTATAAGGCAGCAACCATTTGATTTTCTGGGGGGGGGGGGGCTATTGTTTTTTTTTCTGGACAAATTTTTTTTCTCAGAATCAAAAACAAATTATTTTTTTCTCCAAAAACTGGAAACAAACTTTTTTTTCCAAAAAAAAACATAGCCCCCCCCCCCCCCAGAAAATCAAATGGTTGCTGCCTTATACGTTTCAAGTGCACAAAAAAAGTCTACAAAGACGACATTTCATCCTTCCAGGACGCATTTTTCCTACACATATCAGACATGCTCACCCTGCTTAACTGTACTGACACGTATATAATAAGTAACATTTTAAGTTGATTATTAATTATTTTGTTCTGGTGACAGCACAAATCCATTAACATTAGAGAAAGTGTAACAGCGACTGGAAAAACAGAAGAGGTAGGCGAAAATATCAGAAATATATAAGATTAAAAAATAAATTGCATTTCTTGTTCAATAAAAAGCCAAGTTTTTTTCATAGCCAAAACACTGGGTGTTCATGGCTGTGTTTCTGTCCTCAAGTTTCCCCCCTTGTCAATTTGGTAGTCACTTTTTCAACACACCTTATGAAACCAAACCAAAATGGGATTAAGTCACATTTTCGCAAATTTTGAAATGTTATACATTTTAAGAATCTTAATTATACGAAAAGGGTAGGGTACCGGAACCCCAGCGGCACCCTTATCAATTAAGTGTTGAAATGCACCCCTCCCTCTTTGACCGGAAGGTGTCTATAAACTGCTATACAAATTCGTAAAATAAATAGAAAAGTAAAGATCAACTTTCAGCATTGATTTATTAACTTCATTCTATAGATCATTTTGATTTTAACAATACTGTCATTTTAAACATATACCAATCTGGCTCTCAGCTTTTTGTTAATACTAATATTAAAAAAATACAGCTAAATTGTATTGGGTACGGGGAAAGTTTGGACGCTTGTATACATTTTGCACCGTACCTGTCAATAATTTACAAACACGTGCTTTAAGTAAACTATCTAAAAAATACAGGTTGCTTTCATGTTAAAATTTGTGGAAAAGAATATAGGCCACCTTTTTGTTTTAAGCTTTTATTTTATTCATTTTTTAGTTTGTTTAATATTTAGTGATACCAACCTGTAAATTAACTATGTGTAAATATCTGAGTTTGATAGTATTGTAACTTATATATTAGGGCCTCAGGGAAGATTCGCTTATTGTAACTATCTGATATAAAGAAGTCGGAGATGTGGTGTGTTTGTCAATGAGACAACTTTCCACTAGAGAACAAATAACACAGAAATTATAGGTCACCGTACGACCTTCAACAATGAGCAAATCCCATACCGCATAGTCAGCTATAAAAACGCAGAAATGGTCAAAATGACAAAGTAAAACAATTCAAACGAGAAAACTAACGGCCTAATTTATTTACAAAAAAATGAACGAAAAATAATTATGTAATACATAAATAAGCGACAACTACTGAAATACAAGCCCCTGACTTTGGACAAAAACATAAATAAAGAATATGGCACGGTTAAACATGTTAGCGGGATGTTAACCTTCCCCTTACCTTGGACAGTGGTGTAACAGTACCACTCACTACAATATAAGAACGAATAATAGGAAAAATGAGACATAATGCAATCTAACAAAATCAAAGTTTTCAAACATTTCGGAGGGAGATTAAGATCAATTAATACAGGAGCTAATTGGAGAAATTTGCGGCTTTGGCGAAAATATGATAACAAAAGGTTTGAGGCTCTTTATAGGTTGCTATTTGGTTTAGCAAAGGCTACGTGTTGCGGGTCGTACTTTGACCTATGAGTGTCTACTCTTATGCCCGCGTCACACTGTCCCGATTTTTATATACGATGGACACCCGAATGCGAAAATTGTAAGTTCGTACGAAGTTGGTCCCGATCTCGTTAAAATACCAAAAAGTGACCGAAGCAAGTACGATGAATAACGAAGTCTATACGATGGTGCCGAAATTATATACGATAGCAAAAGATTGACATACGAAGGTTAACCGAAGACAGGTATTTAAGCTTCATATCTCAGCCGAAGCCTACACGATGGATCACAAAGGCTACACGATGGATTACGAAGGCTACACGATGGATTACGATGATGGCGCGATGGCCATACGATGTCTAAAAGACGTCGTGTACAGCTTACGATGCATTTAAATTATATGCCGAAGGCATCACGCGTTTTTAATTGTTTGATCAATATTGAATATATATTATATTGTACCAAATATGCATATTCAATTTACCATTTTCTGCATGTGTCATATACAAATATAGTGTCCATATTTGTCCCCAATATGTTACATACGAGGGGATGCCACGCTCGGCATTGCCTTGTTTGAACTGTAAAATGTGTGCACTAGTCTGAATAATCACCCATAATTATGCCCATGTTTACTGATCTATCTTAAAGGTAAGGTAATGGGTTCGTTGATCCCTTTTATTCAAAAAGAGCTCTTTCCAGGAGAATATCATAATAATATAGACAAAAGGAAGGAAAAAAATGTGGAGAAAGCAACAAATGCGGCAAAATATGACATATAGAAAACAACATGGTTATGGAGTAAACATTCGTGTGACAACAACTCAGACGATACATAAATAAATCAGAATAATGAAGAAAAAGTTGGTTTCTCTATATACGTGTACCTGCAGTGTTGGTGTACGAGGCGCGTTTATGATTTTCATTATGTTACTTGATATGAAAAATTGACAAAAAATAATATTTTACTTGTAAAAGTAAATCCTGAGCCTGTAATAGCTGCTCTTCTTGTTCCATTTGAATTAATAGAAACAACGCTGTCGCCTTTCTTGTTCTCATAGAATCATATGATATGAGCTCCATGTTTTGTGAACGTCTTTCTTAACTGTCGTATTAGACTGACCAGTGCATATCGCGCATGGCACTTTAAATGTATTTTAACGCGAAAATTAACTTACATTTAGCTGAATTTATTGCCGTCGTAGTTCCATCTTGTCGCCTTCGTACTTTTATTCGATGGCAACACGACGGGATTACGAGGTCTTCACGAAGTCGTGTTGCCATCGTAAGACCTTCGGGTATCTTCGTGATTCATTCGTGTAGATATCATAATGTCAAAACTGCCCGATGGAAACGATGTAAACACGAATGCAATACGATGTTCAAAGATGCATTCCCGGTGACATTACGATGGTGAGGATGGTGATTCGAACTCAATACGAACCCTCAACATCGGATGCACCTTCGGGGATTTTTTAACATGTTAAAAAATTTAGAACCCTTCCCGAAGTTGTCCCCGAAGGCTAGAAAAAGTGGCCGATGGTTCTACGATGGTTAAAGATGGCACTACGAATAGCCCGATCTGGATACGATCAGTCCCGATTTTGAAAATTTCCATAATCGTGTTGCCATCGGCGTAAAAATCGGGACAGTGTGACGCGGGCATTACAAATTATGACTTGGATGGAGAGTTTTCTCATTGGCTCTCATACCACATCTTCCTATTTCTATTCATTGCAAAATACATCATTTAACTCACAGTCAGTTTAAAAAATATTTCACAACAATAGCTATAAAATTATCTACTCATGCATAATATGGCCAGATGGTTTGTTTTATAAAATGTTATTAAATAATATAAATGGTGAGATGTATAATGTAGTGTTACTCCTCCAAAACCATACAAAGTCGGAAATATTTGTGATATGACGTATACATGTAGTGTTTTGTACTTCCTTAATTTGTCTTTGAAACAATCTTTTTTTCCACAGAAAAAGCCAAAATATCAAATTCGGAGACTGCATGCTTAATCCACGTACTGCCCGCGAAATGCAAAATGGTCAGGTTTGGTAATGTTCACATATTTATATAAACAGATTGTTCATTTTCAACTTATTTAAATGAAGATTTTTTAAATTGCTAATAAAATTCTGTAACTTGAGTTTGTCAACAAATTTGGCGTCAACAGTTTCTGAGATACAGAGGGGTTGATTCCTGTTGAAGTGTTTTGGATTTTATTTTTCATCCGATTAGATGGTATTTTTTTCATTGTGAACTCATTTTGATCCTTTTCGGTAATGTCAAAGGAGTTTACGTAGTTCATACGGTTATTTAGTTAAAAGGGCAAAACAAAAAACAAAAACTGTTACATTTTGCCACACTTTTTCAATTTAGGTATTTGATATTTTTATTTTTTCAACAGAGATGAATTGGGTTATGCCCGTCTTTTGGATTATGTTCCTGGTTTCCGTCTCTTTAAATCCTTACTGTGTCCATCTTATTACTGTGTCCACACTCTTTGTTTCAACACATGCTCAATTGTTCCGCGATTTCACTGGCATCTTCTAGAAATTATAATTCGGAATACTTTGCTTGCTTGTGACAATGGTGTTCTTCAAGGAGAAAACTTATCACCTTTTCTATTTTCTTTACTTTTGATTGACTAAAAAAAATTCTTAGTGAGTAAAATTTTAAAGGACTTAACAGAACTATATCAGAAGATCTGGAAAGAGAATTAGAAAAATATCTTAATTTGTTTAATATATTGTGTCGAGTACTCGAAAACCAGTCCTGAAGAAGCTTTGTTCATTTAAAGAAAAACAAACAATACAAACACATGGGTTTGTCCTCCTGACTAAAGACTTTCGAAACCTCTCTCTCTTGTTTTGTATATATTGTAAAGTTATTATTGTTATCTCTGTACTGATGTCATACATTAACTTTACGAGAGATAAAGATTTAGAGGCCATAATTATACCAGTATGGATTGCTTGATTAATATTTTACGCCACTTTTATGCTATTTCGTGGCGGTGATTTTTTTTATTGGTGGAGGAAGCCGATGTTCCCAGAGAGACCAACCGACCTTCGTTTGAAAAACTAACAATTCTGGTCAATTAAGATAGGAGTCGAGCTTACCTGCCACATGCGGTATTCGAACTCACACACCTAAGTTTCGACAGACTAGTGATACAGTAGTTCGACTATTCACACCACTCGACATGTAAGCGAGCGTCTATCTCTTTCATCCGAAATGGTTTAAAGGAGATATAGAATGAACTTCAACTCGGTGTATTTCATTTGCTTTCAGCTTTTTATTCTGTTTTCGTGCATATATTTCACAACTTCAATATAGATAGTTATGGATGTATGCTTGATGTGTAGCGGCAAATTAATATGCATATTCGTACAAGAACATGTTACAGCTATTTTCCTAATTTTTGTTGTTTAAAGGTTTTGTTGGGTTGCTTGCTTTGTTTGTATAAATGTTTGTTCAAGCATTCAATAACATCACACAAGCTGAAAACCAGTCTATCTGTTGATTAGAATTGTAAAACTTAATTAAAATGCATGAGCAAACAGTTATAAAAACAAAGCAATCAAGCCAAACAAACAAACCTTTAAACTACATGCGTTAGGAAAATAGCTGTAATGTGATATGAATATAAACCCTGCTTTGTACTAGACCGACATCCTAAGTCGGATTTTTAACATGCTAGTTCACAAGGTAACTTTCCGAAGGAAGACATATCACCTTACCCGGACAAATTCTTCTGATTTAGAGCCGACCAGCTTTTGCTCTTATTTCGTAATTTCGCGTGCTAAGCAGAGAAGCAGCAAATATCAATTTGAAAGTCTTTGGATTTTACCCGGCCGGGGTTCGAACCCATGACCTCTCCCACTCTATGCGAACATGCTACCTCGATAGCACCACCACATGCAGTAACCCGTTTTATAAAAGGTTTTGTTGGAAGCCACTCATTTTTTGGTGAGGGGGGATTTATTGAAAGAAATTTTATGTTTTCAAAAGGGAAGTGAAATAGATTGTTTCCATTTAAATCAGGGAAAAATAAAACAATAATGAAATTAAAAAAAATAACCATATTCTTTTTTTTTTTTTTATTTAAGTCCATCAAGGAAATACACGTGCTCCTACCCACACTACAGTCGGTGTCTAACAAATGATTAATATATAATTTACAGATCATCTGTCTAAGCTTTGGTTACAAGGATCTGTCAACACTTCGTTTTACTTTCAGTCCTGGTTAATATTACATCAGCCAATGAAATTTCAGTCTTTATAGTTTTGAAGGTGTGGATCAATCCGACAAAACCAGAGAATCTCAAATGGTCTTGAATTGAGCGTTTTCAGATCGGCGTAAGCAAAGCTTGAACACACAATACCTGTAATCTAATCAGATTGGTGTTTAAATGAACGTAAACACTGCATTTATTTATTGCTTACTGAGACCTGTTGTTCTCTTACAGATAGAGAGTTGTATTTTGAATTTTTCAAAGTAAAGATTTACGGCAGCGGCTTTACATATTTTGCGTTTATTCTGGAAACTATAATAGATTAAAAAAAATAGTGCAATGTGTCTGTGTATACTCTATCGTAAAGGTCCTTTTTGGGCAATTTTGGCTCCTCAGAGTTTCGTTGTTTTATTGGCTACTCTCTTGATAACCTATCTATAGAGAAACCTTTTCTTGAAAACTGGTATAGACAAGAACAGATATAATCAAAGTAGTAAAGTACCCGGCCGGGTAAAATCCAAAGACTTTCAAATTGATATTTGCTGCTTCCCTGCTAAGCACGCGAAATTACGGAATAAGAGCAAAAGCTGGTCGGCTCGAAATCAGAAGAATTTGTCCAGGTAAAGTAACATGTCTTCTTTCGGAAAGTTACCTTGTGAACTAGCATGTTAAAAATCCGGCTGAGGGTGTCGGTCTAGTACAAAGCAGGGTTAATATTCATATCACATTACAGCTATTTTCCTAAGGCATGTAGTTTAAAGTTTTGATTGGCTTGATTGCTTTGTTTTTATAGGTGTTTGCTCATGCATTTTTATTAAGTTTTACAATTATTATCAACAGATAGACTGGTTTTCAGCTTGTATGATGTTATTGAATGCTTGAACAAACATTTATACAAACAAAGCAAGCAAGTCAACCAAACCTTTACACTACATACATAAGGAAGATAGCTGTAACATGTTCTTGTACAAATATGCATATCAATTTACCGCTGCACATCAAGCATACATCCATAACCATCTATATTTAAGTTGTGAAATATATGCACGAAAACATAATAAAAAGCTGAAACAAATGAAATACACCGAGTTGAAGTTCATTCCATGTCTCCTTTAAACCATTTCGGATGAAAGAGATGGACGTTCGCTGGTCGAGTAGTGTGAATAGTCGAACAATTGTATCACTAGTCTGTCGAATACCGCATGTGGCATGTAAGCTCGACTCTTATCTTAATTGACCAGAATTGTCAGTTTTTCAAACGAAGGTCGGTTGGTCTCTCTGAGAACTTCGGCTTCCTCTACGAATATAAATTCACCGCCACGAAATAGCATCAAAGTGGCGTTTTAAAAATATTAATCAAGCAATCATCCATACCGTTATAATTATGGCCTCTAAATCTATATCTTTATTCTCATAAAGTTAATGTATGACATCAGTACAGAGATAACAATAATAACTTTACAATATATACAAAACAAGAGAGAGAGGTTTCAAAAGTCTTTAGTCTGGAGGACAAACGCATGTTATTATATTGTTTTTTTTTAAATGAACAAAGCTTCTTCAGGACTGGTTTTCGAGTACTCGACACAATATATTAAACAAATTAAGATATTTTTCTAATTCTCTTCCAGATCTTCTGGTATAGTTCTGTTAAGTCCTGTAATATTTTTACTCACTAAGAATTTTTTTTAGTCAATCAAAAGTAAAGAAAATAGAAAAGGTGATAAGTTTTTTCCTTGTCGAACACCATTGTCACAAGCAAGCAAAGTATTCCGAATTATAATTTCTAGAAGATGCCAGCGAAATCGCGGAATAATTGGGCATGTGTTAAACAAAGAGTGTGGACACAGTAATAAGGTGGACACAGTAAGGATTATAAGAGACGAAAACCAGCCAGGAACATAATACAAAAAACGGGCATCACCCCATTCATCTCTGTTGGAAAATAAAAATATCGAATACCCTAAATTGAAAAAGTGTGGCAAAGTGTGATATTCACTGTTTTTTTTTTATCCTTTTAACTAAATAACCGTATGAACTACGTAAACTCCTTTGACATTACCGAAAAGGATCAAAATGAGATCCCAAGGAAAAGAATACCATCTAATCGGATGAAAAATAAAATCCAAAACACTTCAACAGGAATCAACCCCTATGTATCTCAGAAACCGCTCACGCCACTCTAAATCTGTTGACATACTCAAGTTGCAGAATTTTATAAGCAATTAAAAAAATCTCCATTTAAATAAGTTAAAAAAACCAATCTATATATACAAATATGTGAACATTACCAAACCTGACCATTTTGCATTTCGCGGGCAGTACGTGGATTAATCATGCAGTCTCCGAATTTGGATATTTTGGCGTTTTCTGTGGAAAAAAGATTGTTTCAAAGACAAATTAAGGAAGTACAAAACACTACATGTATACGTCATATCACAAATATTTCCGACTTTGTATTGTTTTGGAGGAGTAACACTACATTCTACATCTCACTATTTATATCATTTAATAACATTTTATAAAACAAACCATCTGGCCATATTATGCATGAGTAGATAATTTTATAGCTGTTGTTGTGAAATATTTTTAAAACTGACTGTGAGTTCAATTATGTATTTTGCAATGAATAGAAATAAGAAGATGTGGTATGAGAGCCAATGACAAAACTCTCCATGCAAGTCATAATTTGTAAGAGTAAACACTCAAAGGTCTAAGTACGACCTTCAACACGTAGCCTTTGCTTAACCCAAATAGCAACCTATAAAGAGCCTCAAAATTTGTTTTATTATATTTTCGCCACAACCGCAAATTTCTCCAATTAGCTCTTGTATTAATTGATCTTATTATAATCTCCCTCCGAAATGTTTGAAACGTTGATTTTGTTAAATTGCATTGTCTCACTTTTCCTATTAATTGCACTCTCGCTAGCGATAGACACATATTTTAGCCGGGTTTATAGTTTACAGAAGCAGATCGGAATCAGTTATGACATAGACAGTACTCATTCTAATCGTAATCATGTTCATTGACCATAAGGACGATAAAAGCACATCATATAATGACGTTTCGACATCATATAAGGAAGTTCACCAAACTACATAATATAAGATTACAAGCACATAATATAATGACACAACCACATCATATAAAGACATTTCCACATAACATAATGGTAACTGCACATCATATAATGATATGTACACATCATATAAGTATATTTGCACATGATATAAGTATATTTGCACATGATATAAGTATATTTGCACATCATATAAGGATCTTTGCACATAATATAAATAAAATTGAGAATGGAAATGGGGAATGTGTCAAAGAGACAACAACCCGACCAGTTAAAAAACAACAGCAGAGGGTCACCAACAGGTCTTCAATGTAGCGAGAAATTCCCGCACCCGGAGGCGTCCCTCAGCTGGCCCCTAAACAAATATATACTAGTCCAGTGATAATGAACGCCATACTAATTTCCAAATTGTACACAAGAAACTAAAATTAAAATAATACAAGACTAACAAAGGCCAGAGGCTCCTGATTTGGGACAGGCGCAAAAATGCGGCGGGGTTAAACATGTTTGTGAGATCTCAACCCTCCCCCTATACCTCTAACCAATGTAGAAGAGTAAACGCATAACAATACGCACATTAAAATTCAGTTCAAGAGAAGTCCGAGTCTGATGTCAGAAAAATACACTTGCACATCATATAAAAATGTTTGCACATCATATAAGAATGTTTTCACATCATATAAGTACATTCACACATCATATAAGTAATAATGCACATCATATAAGTATATTTGCACAACATATAAGTATATTTGCACATCATATAAGTATATAAGCACATCATATAAGTATATATGCACATCATATAAGTATATATGCACATCATATAAGTATATATGCACATCATATAAGTATGTTTGCACATCATAAAATGATGTTTGCACATCATATAAGGATGTTTGCACATCATATAAGGATATTTGCACATTTGCACATCATATAATGACAATTGCACATCATATAAAGGAAAATGCACATCATATAATGAAAATGGTCATAACAAGACAGTGTTGGCGTTCCATATTAGATGGTTTATGACATAATAGTATGACAAAATTGTTCCATGTTATATCGAGGTGATTGTATAGTATACAAATGTATTGTTATAACATACTGAGGTGACAAAGTAGCTTTATGCTATATTACAATGTCTTTATAGTTTGAAATGTATCTTTATGACGTAGCAATATCACATAATAGTTTATTATAAAAATGACAAATCAATATATACACTGGGGTAAAGCTGATGACCGTTACTGCATTCACGGTCATCCCAAGATGTCGGATGAAAAATTAGGTCAGTACAATGTATCATTCTGTATTGTCGGTTAAAGTGTTTCTATATCATTTTCTTTACAAATAATACATTGATACGATGTAAAGTTATAAAAGATTGACACGGAAATCACAAATTTCTACCTAGAAATGTGCACGAAACAGGAATTTCGATTTGAAAAAATCGCTCAGATGACCGTAAATCACAATCGAGATGACCGTAACAGAATCAGCGATTCATAACAAGGGTGACCGTAATTGGTTTGAAGATGACCGTAATTTGTGAAGGATGACCGTAGCTTTTTGGGTAGTACTAGCTTTTTTGTATCAAATGATTAATCGTGTTGGTATAAAACGTATTTATATGAGAGTATTATCCTTTAGGATAAATATTGATTTTAAGCAGGGAGTCATAATAAACCTGAAAATTACGGAGGTTAATGCATGCATTGGAAAATTATTAAACAGTATTCTCAATAAAAGACTTGACATTCATCTTGATAAAAATAATATAAATCATCCATGTCAGGAAGGTTTTTCAAAAAAGAGTAGAACATATGACCATATGTTTGTTTTAAACCCCATGTTAAATAAATATACTAAAAAAAAAGGGGGAAAATTATGCTTGCTTTGTGGACTTTGAAAAGGCATTCTATAGAGTCATACACTGTGGTATTAAATTATTGAAAAATAACATCTCTGGAAAATTTAACACTATTTAAAAAGATATGTACAGCAAAAAAATGAAATGTTTTATGAAAATGGGCAATGTATTACCGCCAAATTTCAGCTCGCTAGTTGATGTAAGACAAGGGGATGTTCCAAGTCTAAACTTATTAAAGCATTTCATTAACGATCTGCCTCCAAGATTTGAGCCAAGTCCAGACGCTGTTCATATAAATGAATATATAGAATTGATAGTCTTATGTACTTACAAACTTACTTTGTGCTTTTTTCAATTTTGGATAGACTCTTAAAATTTTAGAGAGTCACAATACGATACACAGATTATATAAACGGAGGGAAAATATAATACAAGCCGAAACGAAATAAATATAAACAAGTCTAAATTGAAAACAACGTTCAAACCTATGATTGTGTTTGTAATAAAATTTTAGATGCAGGAAACATTAATTGTTGGTATTCATCTATGAGATATGTACTTCAATCACTTGATATACTAAATTTGAACACATAGCTCAATGAATCAATTAAATTTGTAAAATGTAAACTTTGTAAGTTTTAAAAAATTTTGGTTGGTCAAAAGATCTGATACCTTATCACAAGGTAATCGTAAATTATAAAATTATTTCAACCTCAAGACTGACTTCGTAAAGGAGGCTTATTTATCAATTTTAAAGATTTTAATATAAGAAGAGCTATATGTAAAATGAGAATAAGTGCTCATGATCTTAGAATTGAGAAAGATAGATATAGTAAAAAATACATAGAGAGAACTCAGCGTCTATGTCATTACTGCTTATCATATGGATCAAATTATATTGAAGATGAGACCCATTTCACAGTAAATTGTCCTTTATATACTAAACAATGAACAGAGGAATTTATAATTTGATAAAGTAAAACACTAAGGATAAGAAATATTTCTGGCTGTTCACAAATAAGTATTTACCAACTCTCATGTGTCTAGGAAATTACATTATTAAAGGTTTATAAAAAAAGATCCAGATCATGTGACCAAAATATATGAAATTATTTCATTATGAGATTTAATGTAAAAGTTATGTAAGACACGTGTTGTGTTAGGCTCTGATCCTGCCCAAAACGTTAAAGTATGATATTGATTTCTGTTTTGCTTTTTTCCAATCATATTGTGCATAATATTGTTGTGAAATGATGCCTTTTGTGGGTTCTTGGTTAGATTAATAACTCTTAACTTATCTGATATTATAGGTAGAAGGAAATAAGACATACTTCAAATATACATTGTTCGCCATATGTATCTTTTTTACGGTAGAAGGTTTAATTTTTTAAATGAACATACAACAAGACGTGCACATGAACAAGTGCCGGAGGAAAACATTTTTTGGTCGAGGAAGTTTTTTATGACGTTAAAGTCCAATCAACTTGAAACTTAGTAAACATGTGTCTATGATATGATCTTTCTACTCATAATGCCAAACTACAGTTTTTACCCCATTTTCACGGTCACTGAACATAGAAAATGATAAGTGTAGATGAGACATCCGTGTATTAATTTAGGGACACATTCTTGTCTCTTCAACTTTTCGTCGTATAGTAACCCGAATAATCCAGTCGTTATATTACGATCCCTATCGATCACTACATGAAAGGTGGAGAGAATCGGAGACGGTAAGGTATTGAATTATTCGAGTTAGTCGTATAGCTGTCAATTTTTACTATCATTGTCATGGACTCAAAATACGGCAAATAGTTAAAAGAAATTGATGAAACATATTTATATCCGCCGACCGAGCCCCTATTGGTTAAACAGAAATTGATGAAACATATTTATATCCGCTAACCGAGCCCCTATTGAGACAAACTCAACATAAAGCTTAAAATATAAATACGGATATTTCTTAGACAATATCAATCAAAACCAAGGAGTAAATAAAGACTCACAAAACCAAAAGACATTTGCATCAACAGTTACAAATAATAAATAAGAAACAACACGAACTCCACTAAAAACCGCGAGTGAAATCAGTTGCTCCGGAAGGGTTTAGGTGTCATACCACCAATTACTCCCTCAAATTTAGTCATACATTACAGTCAGTTTAAATTGAGCTGTGAAATTTTTAATATAAGTCGCATAATGCTCAGATAGGCTGTTTTTAACTACAAATTGACTAAGGATTAAGAATAAAGGAAAATTAAAGATTTCTAATCAACTTTTTTGTCTCTTTAGGTGTCATACCACCAATTACTCCCTCAAATTTAGAAAGTAGGCCTACTCGGACCAAAAATAGTGCATTTGATGTCATTGTTCACCTAGTAAACTTACAGGATTCAGGATATACCTAGTTTCTATGAAGTTAAACTTAAGGTAAAATATTTAGAAAGCTGTGAAAATTGCAAAATTTGGTTGAACAGATAGGGACTTTTAATTGGTGGTATGGCACCTTTAAGCGAAATGCGGTGAAACATCAAAATCAGAAAACAATTGTTTTTTTTTGTCTTAACTGATCATTTGAGATAATATTAGCCACATATCAATCTTTTTGGGGGCAAAATGTAACATATTGCAAATTTAGAGCCTAAAACTTGAGTTTGTGCTATTTTTAGCTTTTCCCATCCTGACAATATGCTTTTATATAAAAAAATGTCCTAAATAATGTTATAAATGCACAGAAAGTTATTCTGTGGTGTTAAACATTGAAACATAGGTTGTTTACTACCCCCAAACAAATTTTGTCATGCAGATTTAATGAAATTATTTGATTGTTACCCCTTATATCATTGCGTCATACCATTTACTTGGCAGATAGCATAGCCTAATGTAAACACTGCAGAAACTCTCAAAAGTAGCATTTATTATTCCAAATGAAATTTGTATATCTTAAATTTTATTAACTGATGTTAATAAACACAGTTAAATTACCATGACTGCACTTTTGATCAATTTTTAGTACTTTACTGACACCAGATGAAAAAAGGGGGGTCAATATTCCTTGACACTTCAATACCTTGGAGTTTTTACTAAATTCATTGCAAAAATTGTGGAAAGTCTTTAAAGATGTAGAACAAACAAGGAAAAATCAGCAAAAACTGATCTTGATATTGAAAGTTTATGTTCCTGTAGCCCAAAATGAAATTTCAAGTATTTTCTATCAAAGTCATACATTACAGTCAGTTTAAATTGAGCTGTGAAATTTTTAATATAAGTCGCATAATGCTCAGATAGGCTGTTTTTAACTACAAATTGACTAAGGATTAAGAATAAAGGAAAATTAAAGATTTCTAATCAACTTTTTTGTCTCTTTAGGTGTCATACCACCAATTACTCCCTCAAATTTAGAACGTATGTGATAGTAGGCCTACTCGGACAAAAAATAGTGCATTTGATGTCATTGTTCACCTAAACTTACCAACAAATTTGCAGAAATGAAACTTTTGTTGAAAGAGAAATATATTAAGACCATTTTGAGCCATAATTTACCTGTCTATGAGTTTGCATTAAAAATTGAGGATTAATGCGCTCCATAGTACACTAATTTAAGATTTCCAGAAAACCAGGGGTTATTTTTAGTGGTACCTCCTTTCGGAAGCTCTCTCCTTTCTTATATGATTTTGAATGTATGTTGAAAATTGGCATGCAGAAAGGTGACACCTGTATGATTCAGGATATACCTAGTTTCTATGAAGTTAAACTTAAGGTAAAATATTTAGAAAGCTGTGAAAATTGCAAAATTTGGTTGAACAGATAGGGACTTTTAATTGGTGGTATGACACCTTTAGCATTTCCTGCACCGTATAGAATTGACGTTCAGCCTTTATAAATTACGGTCATCTTTTAACCAATTACGGTCATCCTTTACAAGTTACGGTCATCTTTTTACCAATCACGGTCATCCTTGTTATATGTTACGGTCATCTAAAAAATATTTTGATGTCAGATGATTTACGGTCATCTTAGCGATTTTTTCAAATCGAATTTCCCGTTTCATGCACATTTCTCGGCAGTTATTTGGGATTTTCGTGTGAATCTTTTATTAATTTATATCGTATCAATGTATGATTTGTAAAGAAAGTGATATAGAAACACTTTAACAGACAGTACAGATACTGACCTAATTTTTCATCCGACATCTTGGGATGACCGTGAATGCAGTTACGGTCATCAACTTTATCCCAGTGATATAAAGATGTCTTCATAGTATGAAATATTATCTTCATAACAAAGTTAAATGACAGAATAATAAGAACAGCTAACTTCATGTTGTATCAAAGTGTCTTTATAGTATATAAATTTATTAGTGATATAGCAAATTGACAGAGTATTATAGTCAAATGCCGTTATAGTATTATATACATTTATCTTAGTGATATAGCAAATTTACAGAGTATTATAGTCAAATACCGTTATCGTATACATTTACCCAAGTGATATAGCAAATTGACAGAGTATTATAGTCAATGGCCGTTATCTTCTTCTTCCAAATAAGGGAGTAGACTCCTAGGTAGGAGTGTAAAACTTCCCGGAACTTGTATGCTATGTACATATGGACTTAATTTAAAAATAATATGACAAGAAAAATCGTTATCAATAACATATATACATTATGTACAGTGGCTTTAAAGTTTAATAAGTTGCTGTGGATCCTTCAAATGTTAGAGTGGATATGCCACTTTTGAAGGATTCCAGGGTGTCTGACATACCTATTGCTTCAGGTAGTGAGTTCCAGTCCGAAATAGTGCGAGGATAAAATGAAAATTTATAGAAATCTTTATTTGTTGATATTTGCCTAAATTTATGTTTCCCCCTAGTGCGTCTATCAGATATTGTTAAGTTGTCCTTAGGAACTTCAACTAACCCCCAATTTATTTTATACAGCATAGTTAATCTAGCCTTTTTCCTTCTTAATTCTTAATTTTCCCATTCCAATGATTTTATTAAATTTGAAACTGCTCCAGGTGATCTGTCTTTATAATCATTGAAGACAAACCTGGCTGCCTTACGCTGTACCTGCTCAACCTGAGTGATGTGTTGTTTTTTGTACGGATCCCAGACAGGGGAAGAGTATTCGACGACCGGACGGACAAGTGATGTGTACGTAAGGTTTTTAACCTTACGTGTGCAGTTTTTTAAGTTCCTACGAAGAAAACCTAAGGTTTTATTTGCCTTACAAGTAATATTGTTTATATGTGTTCCCCAATCAAGATCATGGCTTATAGTTACACCTAAATATTTACTGTCTTTTACTGCTTCTAAAATATGATTATGCAATATATAATCAAAAGTGGAAGGTTTACTTTTTTTAGAAATATGAATTACATAACACTTCTCAGGATTAAAATTCATTTGCCAATCCTCTTCCCATTTTACTAAACTAGACAAATCTTTTTGAAGTAATTGTGCATCAGAACTATTATTTACATTTCTATACAATAAACAGTCATCTGCAAAAAGTCTTGCATTGCAAGTTACATGTTCGGGTTGGTCATTTATAAAGAGGAAAAATAATGTTGGGCCTAAAACTGTTCCCTGAGGGACACCAGAATCAACTGCTAATTTTGAAGATTTTACACCGTTTAGTAGTACTTGCTGTTGCCTGTCAGCTAAAAAGTCATTTATCCAATTTAAATTTTGATTTCTTATACCATAAAATTCTAATTTCTGGGCTAAACTTTTATGGGGGACTTTATCGAAAGCTTTGGAAAAATCTAAAAGTATGACATCTATTTGGTTACCATATCCCAATGATTTAGCAAGGTCTTGTATGCTGATGATAAGTTGGGTCTCACAAGACCTTTTGCTTCTAAACCCATGCTGACTATCATTTAATATGTTATTAATTGCAAGGTGTTTCCTTATGTTGCTTGTTAAAATATGTTCTAAAATTTTGCAACATATTGCAGTTAATGAAACTGGTCTATAATTAATAGCGTTATGCTTGTCACCTTTTTTAAATATAGGTACAACATTAGCCTGCTTCCAATCATTTGGGATTTTACCAGTATCAATAGATTTTTGGAAAAGAATGTCAAAAATGGAGACAATTCTTCTGCAAAATTATGTAAAAAATATGCTGTCAGATTATCAGGGCCAGTGGCTTTATGTGGATTTAAGTTTTTAAGTAACCTTTATTTGGCATAGAGGATGTATCTTCGGTAGTAAAAGCCTTTTTAAATTGTTCATTTAGGATGTTAGCTTGTGTATTTGGCTCACTATACAATAAACCATCCTTTCCTCTTAATGGTGACACTCCAGATGTTTCTGTTTTTTTTGCTTTTAATAAATTGCCAGAAAGATTTAGGTTTTTCTTCTAACTGGGGGCTAATTATTTCTTGCATATATGTGCTCTGGGCTCTTCTTATTTCTCTTTGAGCAGTAGATTTTAACTTTTTATATTTATCTTTATGTTCTTGTTTACCAGTTTTTTTAGCTTTGTTGTAAGCTTTACGTTGTTTTTTTACATAAATGGTCTATATCCCTATTTGCCCAAGGGTTGGTGTACTTAGATTTAGTGATTTTGCTTGGTACATTATCATCTATTATTTTATTACTACCTTCTTTGAATTTATTCCATAATTGGTCAATATTTAAATTTTCATTAGTCTGAGATATAAGTTCAGATATAAAATGAGATGTTACGTCTTTTATCTTTTTAATATCTACCTTTTTCCATAAATAAATTTTATGTTGTGATTGTTTAGATCTTTGGGGCTTGCAGATTGCATCCACTAAAACAATATCATGGTCAGATATACCTGGTATAGATTTTATTTTTGTTATTAATGCAGGTTGGTTTGTGCAGAAAAGGTCAAGTATATTATCTTTCCTAGTTGGAAAATCAACCATTTGTTCAATGCCTAAGTTGTTCAGCATATCTATAAATGCTTCATTCAGCTCCTTAGAATACATTGAGCCAGATATATTTTGCTCAGGCCATTTTATGTCTGGAAGGTTAAAGTCACCACCAAGCCAGAAGGTGGAATTTTTAAATTTTAACTTAAGTTCATTAATTTCAATGATCATTTGTTTGAGATAGTCTATATCATTTTTATTTGGTGGTCTATATGCAGAAATAATAACTAAGGATTTAGTATCAGTTATATTCATTTGGGCAGCAATAAGTTCTACATTTTTGCTTTTATATACTTCTTGGCAAATAATACCTTTTTTAATGGCGATTAATACACCTCCACCTTCTTTTCCGACCCTGTCGTTTCGGAATACATCTTCAAATAGTGTGTTTGGACAAATTTCAGAAGATAATACATCTTTGTTTAGCCAAGTTTCATTGCCAATAATAATATCTGGTTTAGATGATGTTAATAAATTTTCAATTTGAGGAACTTTATTTTTACAACTTCTAAAATTAATCTGAAGAACTCTTAATGAGTTTTGTCTATTAATATTCTTATTTCTTAATTGCTTCGTCACTGGTGGTTTAGGTGATGATGTAGCAACTGGGTCTCCAAAGTTTTCATGACTATCATTTATATTAAAGCTTAAGGAAAAAGCTGAACTATCTGAAAGTACTGAATATGAGTTAGGGTTCAAAATAGAATTACCTGATGAGAGGTATGATTGAAAAATGGTTCTAGAGTGATTAGGAGTATCACATATCGGGCATATCCAAAGTGCTGATGAATTTCCAAACTTTTCATACATTGATGGACTTATGTTTACACATCCAATATGACACCATTTATCGCAATTATCACAAACAATGGCATCACTGTCCCAGGTACACTCATGCGAGCAAATAGAGCATGGGTAACTGGAGTCATTCAAGTTTGATGGGCCAGGGTTGGTTTCAACCTGGTTGCTTAAAAGAATTCTGATCAAAAGATGAATGTGGCGATCTGATTTGCCAAAAACACATTTACTTTTAAAATTGGACACATGCAAGTGCCAGTAATAAATCTGGGTAGATACCTCAATTGTTGTGTCACATTGAAGGCTGATAGTGATACCCTCATATTTGTTGGAGTCTAGTATATTATTTTGTATATTAAACTCATTGACTGTGCTCAGAAAAAAAAAATGTTGAGCAAATCACGACTAAACTATGTTTAAACATTTTGACAGAGTCTAAGTGTCATAAAAATATAATCAGTGAAGAGAAGGCTGGTGACTCTCATACACATTCATAACATGTTTAATAAGACAGTTAGTAGTTGATGACAAAATAGATCTTCGTTCCTTGGGCGACTCAAGGACACAGGATGTACACACTAGGAAGCCATATTATATAAGGTGTAAGGATAGATAGATAGGATATTATTACCTATTTAATCACAGAGACTCTGTTTGCCGATCAAAACAACCAAAAAAAGTAAACCGGACGGGTATATAAATTTACTTTAGTGATATAGCAAATTGACTAAGTAAATATATTCAAATGCCGTTATAGTATATAAATTTACCTTATTGATATAGCAAATTGACAGAGTATTATAGTCAAATGCCGTTATAGTATAGAACATTTTCTTCTTGATATATCTCTACCCTTATAGGTACCAGTCTTGTATTACAACTCCAATTTCCGGTGCATGTCAAAACATGGAGGGAAACAAAATAGACCATTTTTTTCTGATTTTTTTTCTGGACTCATTTTTTACTGTTTGATTATAGGTTTATGCTGTATTGAAACAAATATATAGATTTAAAAAAAATCTTTCATCTTTTTGGGAACATCAATCCAGGAAAGTGGAAGGATATCATGTTTACTGGAAGTGGTGCGGCCTAGTAAAAACAGCAAACAGAAAGTAGAAAAAAAATGTTTTGACTTCAGGATTACGTAACTTTTTATTCTTCGTGGCATGACCCACTTTTTTTTCGATTAATTTACAATTTCATATAAGTACATACATGATATGAACATGAAATTTTTTTTTCTATGTAGCATTTTTTTATTTTTTTATTTTCAAAGATCAGCTGTTTAACATGTAAGCCTATGGAGCAGTCAAATACAAGACTGCAACCTTAATGATATGGTTATTGTTATCATAAGGCAGCTGTGGCGTTCCATAAAAACCCTTATATATTCAGCCCTATTAGTTCAAAGTTTCAGGTCTTCGTTAATTCCCTATGCTAAACATGATAGATCAACATATTATATATATATACAACTCTGTTATTTAAGTTGTATCATTAAATAATCAGTAGTATGTTCAGAAAGAAGGACACTGTAGAGGTATAACAGTCCTATTATTTCAGTCGTATCATTAAATAGTCTGTATTGACGTTCAGTAGCATTGGTGGATCCAGAGGGGAGCGTAGAGGGCGTACCCCTTTGCTTGGACTTTTTTTAAATTTAGTTAAATGATTAATCAGACTAGACTTCGTGAACTTTGCCATTTCCCGTGAACTCTAGTATTTAATTATTTTGCAACAATTCTTTACTTATAAAAATACTTTTCGTTGGAATTTACTGATTGTCAATTCATGTGATTCGCTATGGTGGAGTTGACTAGTGCGTCGAAAAAACGTCGCTCAGTCATTTTGAAATTCATATCTTTACAATAACACTTTGCTTAGGCTGAGGATGACAATCATGACACCTTCAAAGCGACATAGGATTGAGCAAGAACGTATTGCTTCTATTTCACTATTCCACCAAACAGAAAGTAATACTCTATTATAGACTATCATGAAAAAAGTTCCACGGCAATATTATTTACCTACGAAAACATGTTCAACCCTAAACGTCCCAGCCTATTTTAAAATAGCATAGCTGAATAATGATCTACAGATATATTTTAAGTCTAAGGTACGAACCATTTGATTTGAGGAGACAGTCTGAGATATTTGAGAGAAAAAATGACTCTGATTTTTGCCTTAAACAAAAATTTTGGCCGTAACTGGATTGAAAACAATAATCTTGTCCACTGTTTTTGCTATTAGAAACGAAAATTGCCAACAGAATTATTTAGCATTAAATGAACATGATGTATAAAAACGGGCACATTTTTTTTTGTGGCAGGGGTTTGCATGTGGTTTCACCGAACTGATATATTAAATTTTTTTTTAAGACCAGACTGTAACCTGCCTGCTGGGTGTGGCTTTTATGTCTCAATTTGTCGACCGTCACTCATAAATTCGTTGTCATTTCATACCGTCATTCGTAGCTTTTGGTTGATTTGGAAACCCTCACTTCTCTTAAAGTTGGATAAAATTTGCTTGTTTGTCTTTTTAAACTGGTGTTGGTCGTATTGTAAGTTTTATTGAATAGCCCGGCGTATATCTTGTATACAACAAGAAATCTGTGAGGTTCTGATAACTAAACTTACAACAAAACGGCGAGAATTTTCGATGTCTATTTTTTACTGACAAGTCCCACATAAAATTTATCAGTACAATGCTTTGGATCCATACTATCATTTTTATTTATGATAGACAATTGATAGAGAGAATTCAGCATCGAAAATGTCCAACCGTTATACTTTAAATCAACTACAAAATACACATGCCCCACGCCAGGAACTGTTAAAAAAGTGCATAATACAAAATATTTTATGTTTTTATCCCCCAAAAAGATCCCAAAATTTTTAAAAACTTCGACCCCCTTTCCAAAATACTGGATCCACCCCTGAGTAGGAAAGACATTGTAGAGGTACATGTATTACAGCTCTATTATTTCAGTCATATTATTTTTTAATCTAAAGTTGGTACAGACGCTATAATAGTTGATACGGTGAATTTGATTATTAAAAGTCAAAGTGGAAGTACAGTGTAGATGTATTACAGTCCTATTATTTCAGTCGTTTTATTAAATAATCAGTATTGATGTTATTTATATGTATATTTTCCTCCTTAAGGTTGCAGTCTTGTAATTGACTGCTCCATAGGCTTACATGCAAAACAGCTGATCTTTGAAAATAAAAAAATAAAAAATGCTACATAGAAATTTTTTTTCATGTTCATATCATGAATGTACTTATGTGCAATTGTGATTTAATCCAACAAAAAGAGGGTCTTGCCACGAAGAATAAAAAGTTACGTAATCCTGAAGTCAAAACAATTTTTTTCTTCTTTCTGTTTGCTATTTTTACTAGGCCGCACCACTTCCAGTAAACATGATATCCTTCCACTTTCCTGAATTGATATCCTCCAAAAGATGCAAGATTTTTTTAAAGTCTATATATATGTTTCAATTCAGCATAAACCTATAATCAAACAGAAAAAATTGAGTTCAGAAAAAAATTCAGAAAAAAATGCACTATTTTGTTTCCCTCCATGTTTTGACATGCACCGGAAACTGGAGTTGTAATACAAGACTGGTACCTATAACAATAATTACATGTCTTAAAAAAATAAATCATTTACTTAGTTTCATTAAGTAGCCATATTTGAACATAAAAAGTGCTATTAAAAGATCTGTTTGGCTGTATTAATAAAAATAACCCCACTTTTAAAGCAGTACCCCTTTCTGAAAACAGGCAAAATTTGGAAATCAGTCATGTCTATCAAATGATCTGTAAATCTCATTCTAGTCTATCTTTATGATTTTTTTCTTATTATTTGGATACTGTGAAACTAGAAGAGTATTCCTATCTATTATTTTTATTTTTTTCCCTCCGTTTTATTGAAGCACATTCAATAGTTTACCCCTCCCCCTTTTTTCAATGAAATCTACCCAAGTGGGCCTCTTGTTTAAGTCAAAATTGAAAAAGTACCCAAAACTTGTTCATATTGAAGAATTTGCTACAATACAATTATCTGAACACAAGAAAGACCATACCTTTCTCTTTTTGAATATACTGGTCTTTATACATGCCTACTATATCATGGTTTTTAGACTGTACTTGACAGACCAATGCATATAAAATTTGAAATAAAATTCAAGAGAAAACAAAATGAATACTCAAGTTGGGGTTTTTGGTAAGAATATTGATTATTTGTCACACCTAATCACAAAAATCCTTGTCATGAAGGATAGTTTTAGAAAAAATCAACTTTTTAAACAAATTTTTAACCCAAATATGAAAATTTCAATTATCCATGCAGTGCCGCAGACAGGAAAAGAAGTATAGACTCATGAAAAATGAACATTTTTGAAAATCTTTTCACCAAAAGTTCATTTTATACACATTCTTCCTAAATGTCAACAATTAAGCCATAAAAATAATAACCTTAAAGAAAAATATTACTTTTGTATGTAGCTGTCTCTTCAACTTTGGGCTAATTTTCAATAAAACTGTGCAACTAGAATTTTCATCACAAGAAGAAGATTTCATTGAACAAAAAATCTTTCTATGTTCTTTTTAATTGAAAATCATGTAAGTAATACCATCAGAATCTCAATTTGCCTGAAACTGTTGTGCTTTATATCTATAAATACTGTTGAATGGTGTCTAGTATAAAAAAGCATAATTATTACATAATTTCAGTTTTTTCAGTGTAACTTGATACCCCATGATTTTTTTCTCTTAAAAAGTCCTTAAATCATGATGTTTTATCATTCTGGGCACACAAAAGTCCACATGAGCTACTTCCTTGCAGTGAACATATGAAAAAAATACCCTATGCAGGTTGCAGTCTTGTAATTGACTGCTCCATAGGCTTACATGCAAAACAGCTGATCTTTGAAAATAAAAAAATAAAAAATGCTACATAGAAATTTTTTTTCATGTTCATATCATGAATGTACTTATGTGAAATTGTGATTTAATCCAAAAAAAAAGAGGGTCTTGCCACGAAGAATAAAAAGTTACGTAATCCTGAAGTCAAAACATTTTTTTTCTACTTTCTGTTTGCTATTTTTACTAGGCCGCACCACTTCCAGTAAACATGATATCCTTCCACTTTCCTGAATTGATATCCTCCAAAAGATGCAAGATTTTTTTAAAGTCTATATATATGTTTCAATTCAGCATAAACCTATAATCAAACAGAAAAAATTGAGTTCAGAAAAAAATTCAGAAAAAAATGCACTATTTTGTTTCCCTCCATGTTGAAACTGGAGTTGTAATACAAGACTGGTACCTTAAGGAGAGTATGAATATACATGAACATAAATAAAAATGTGGTATAATTTACAGAGTGTTAATAATCAGAATTTTAATAACGATTTGAATAAACTAAAAGAATAAATAAATATTTATATTAATGATTATAATTAAATAGACCATTGAATAAATATAATAGATAAGTAAATGTTCAGATGAATCCAAAAATGTCTTTTATGATATTTCAGTAGTAATAAATATCAAGTTAACTGTCATATTCCTTACATAACCTATATATAAACTTTACACATGAATGGGTGAAACTTTCTGCATCTGATTTTTCTAGAATAAAACATTTGTCACTATTATTACTATTGTTTGTCTGTTTGTCTTTTTCATTTTTAGCCATGGTGTTGTCAGTTTGTTTAAGATTTATGAGTTTGACTGTCCCTTTGGTATCTTTCGTCCCTCTCTTACATGATAGCAGAATTAGTGTCAAGTATATGTCTTCCATAGCATGGAACGTTGCGCTAAACACAATGGGTCCAATATTAATCAGATCTATCCAAAAACAAGTCTCTTGTAGACGCTACATTACAACATTGTATTAAACTGTGCAAAATTGCGTTGTCATAGAAAAAGCAACACTTATGACATAACAGTAATGCAGCATCGGTTCGCTTGGTCTAACAAGGGCGCACAGAGATATGATTAATTTTACTTGAAAGTTCAAAGATGGATTCTGGATATTCTGGCGCAAGATGGTCCAAGCACGATGTGGTTCAATAGGGTTATGAATAAGTTTGAAATATTCAAAGTCATTGTCATATCTTGGCGTTGTTTAAGATCGTTCTCTTCATACTCATATACACGTTTTTTAACTATCGATTTCCATTGCTTCTGCACAGGAAAGTAACTTGTCGATATTAGTTTTTCAAAATGGCTTACAAAATCGTATTTCTGCATAATCTGGATGACATCATTCACAAAGCCAAAGTTATTTTCAGTACATTTGTGGTAAACACACTAAAAAGTCTGGACATAAGGACGTTTTTCGGCAAATATTTAGATGGCATATTACACAGCCTCCCAAAGAATAACAACTTATTAATGTTAATATAATACTTTCAATAGGAATCCATCCTAGCAAAGAAGTACACTTGTCAGTTCTAGTCAACCTAGGCAATCCTTGTAACGTATTTGCAAATATACCGATGCGTTCGTTCAAGTAATAATAGGTAGTGTTTAGTCAAGTTGTTCCACAGTTCACATCCATACAGGACTTTGCTATAACATAGTTGGACAATAATTTTGCTACATGTGATTGGATTAAACAGAGACGGATGAACACCCATTCTCATTATAGACATACAAACAGAACATATTGTGCGACAGGCTGCTAAAATTCTCTCCGTTGAATTAAATCTAGCATCAAGTAGAATACCAACATGTTTCACACTATTACACACTGGAATTATCTCTGTATTGAGCTTTAACTCTCTATTCGTTTCGGTTCTTTTAGCAAATATAAGAACTTGACTTTTACTGGGTGAAAACTCGAACTTCCATTTAACACTGTAATTGTAACAAATGTCAATCATGCATTGCATTCCGGAAAATGTTGACTAATAAGAGCGATGTCATCAGCTTGTACAGGACATCCAACATTTAAATCTAGCATAACAGCTCCTTTCCCTGACGTAGAAAGTATATCAATAAGATTGTTTATATAAATAAGATAAAGTTTCGCTGATAAAGTACTACCTTGTCGGACGCCTCTCTCAATGCTGAAAAATCTAGAGGTTACGTTATTACATCGCACACAACTTTTAAGATTTCTATACATGTGATCTAGCAATTTCCACAAATTACCATTAATTCCAAGGTCATTGATCTTAATTTTAAGTCCAATATATATGGTCCACCGTATCAAACTTCCTTTTGCTATCTAGCAATGTCACTTGAAAAGAACTTTTCCTCTCCTTATAGAAATGTACGGTTTCTTGTAAATTAAACGAGGCGTAGATACTGCTTAAATAATTTTGACATGCCATTTGTTGATTATTCGGAAAATTTATCAGTCGTTCATTTATATATTTATGTGCGGTTCGCGTATGATTTTTAAAGTATGTAACTTTTCAATTCACAATAGTTGTAAACCGGTTTTGGCGGTCAGTATATAATGAAAGTTTGCACGAGATTTAACCGACCGTGCGAGGGCTGTATAGCCAGTCAAGGTCGTTAAACACCACCATATATATATATTTAACTATCGAGGTTTGGGCAGTGACCATTATCGTACGTTTCCTTTGTATTGAAGTTTAATTTTCATTAAGAATTCTGTTTTTTTTAATGTATTGAAGTTGTATGTAAAGAATTAATGTGTTTTGTATATATTTTGTAGATGTTTGATTGCTGTCTTTTACCGGTATTGTTGATTGTGTGATGTTTAAAACGGGATTTGTTTTCGTAGATGCATGGTTGCCGTATTCAAAACATGAAATGTTAATGGTGTTTGATATTAGAAATATTGTGATCTCTGGATCTATAGTTATTAAAATTGAGATGGTCATTGCACCTAACAGTACCTAAATATGTATTTAGTTTTCTATTATGCCTTTATCGTATAAAGGTACATATCTGAATGTGCACAGATATGTATGTTTTACAAAAATCTAGAGAGATTTAGCACATAAATACTTTATGTTCGTTTGAACACAGTGAATTTAGAACATAAATTCTATTATCCAGCATATTTTCGAACACTTTTGATATGCAAGGTATGAGAGATATGCCACGGTATGAATCGATATTAGATTTCACCTTTTTTCAAACTTTAAACAACGGAATTACTACACTTGTTTTATAATCAACAGGTGTTATAGTACGGTGAACGAGTAAGGAAAAGTCGCTTATTTAAGGAGTTTAATTGTCATTCGGACTATACGGCTGTAAATCACAGTATTGGTAGTTCAAAGGTTAAACTTAACATTTTGACTTGTCGTCAAAAAATCGTACGGTGCAATTTTCGTAAAATGGGCTTTGAAGTACGTTAGTTTAGTTGAACGAAAAATCGACTAAGAAAAGTTTTGAGGTCAACATTGTAAAATAACATCCGTGATATGATTTCTGTTATTATATAAATTGTTGTTACACCTTATTCATGTTATTTTAACGATTTCAAATAAAGTTTAGCAAAATTAATTCGTTATTAAAGAGTTTTTGTAAAAGTTTAACACTACGAATACTTTGCATTTAATAGACTGGTACGTTCCAATTTAATTTCACAATTTTTTTAACGCAAAATGTAAAATAATTTACATTTATATGATATTTCATACATTTGTACCTTTATTAATCAATAATATCAAATTCGTTTGTCTCAGAAGCACTATTTCAGCAATTAAAGCCAGACGAAATTCATAACGCTCATATGACGGACCTATTCGAAGCTCATATACAGCCTCTTATAGATGCATATACGCAATTGGGATGTGATGTATTACTTACATTTACATACTGGGATATGTTCCTTGAAGCGGTAGACATTAAGCTGTCAAATGTTAGAGCAGAATGAGAGGAAAATTGGTCTCTTCCTTGAGATCGTCATCTCACATGTAACATTATATTTTTGTAGCCAACCGTACCGCACGAAGGTGGATACTCGATATGCTTCAATTTTCTGAGAACATTCGATCACCTTTTATAGATGGCTACTTTGCTTTTTAGACAGATTCATGGACATTTTAACAGTACTATGACATGGCAACAGAAAAGACCGTTATAAAAGCCTCAAGGGGATTAGGTCGCACTGTAGGCATAACAAATCAAAAGTCTGCGTTTGTTAGATGGACCCTTACTAGACATTTTTTAGAATCCATTAGTCGTGTAATGCTGAAAAGGGATGGAATTGCTGCAAATTATGCAAATTCACAAGAAGAAACAAAGCCAACAGCAATGAAAAGAGATGAAAACATGGAATTGCCATTGTGAACCATCTAAATAATCCATGACTTTGGTATGGAATCCCACCCTCAATGTCATTTCAATATCTCTTCTCTAATGCATGCTTCAAGACATATTCGAGGTTCTTTGCTCACAGTTGTCCAGGAAGGCTTGAACATGTCTAAACATTTTATCACTAGTGCTCTTTCTTAAGATCACAAGGAGTTTTTATAGTCCAATATCAAAGTCAAACACAAACCTTAAATATAAATCGGGGGAAATACTTTCAGGTCGCATAAATCCATAACTTGTGATTAGACGTGCACTGATTTCGGCAAAATATAGAGATGATGTTATCATAGAACATGTGTCGTCGCACCCATTGCATTATCCCCTTTTTAAAATGACGGCACCATGAGAAAATCATGCAACTCGGATTTTGTGAAGCAATTCGAATCTTAAGTCTCTTGTGCACTTTCCTTACCTTCCTTTATACCATCACTCACAACTTACATAAGAGATGGTATGGCATTGGTTCAATTTATTAATGCTAAAAAAGGTAAAACATACGGCGACCTTGCAGCTTACTATTAAATAAATATGTCCCAATGAATTTCTATGGCGCACATAGTAGCACATGTTTTGACCGCTGCGACAAGAACAACTCTATAAAGTCTGCCGAAAGGGAACGCCGTACAGAGACTACATGCAGCTTCCATTAAAGTGTATCAGATTATAGAGCGGAGAAGTATTCCTGACTGGAAAACTTTGACAAATCCAATACGATTCCACCTGATCTGAGCTTTACATAGTCAGAACGTTTGTTAATTCCAAAATTGTCAAAGTTATTTATACCAACACTGTTCATGGCTGTCGTACCTTGTTCAGCACTCAAGAGAAGGCCTATACCCAATGCCTTAAACTTTGACACGGAGTTTATGGAAATGTGAAAGAGTGAAAGAACAAGCATACGGACCTCTCGACTTATACAATTGTAATTGTTCTGTGTGTTCGCTACTATAAAAAAAAAATAGGTCACATACAAGCGAGTTGTGGTTGTAGATGTGGAACATTAGCAGTGTGAATGATGGGCGGAGATTTAAAAGACTCATCAGTGACGCTCGAATCCAAAAAAGTTTAAAAGGCCAAATAAAGTACGAAGTTGAAGAGCATTGAGGACAAAATTCCTAAAAGAATTGCCAAATACAGCTAAGGTAATCTATGCCCGAGGTAGAAAAGCCTTAGTTTTCAAAAAAATCAAACATTTGTAAACATTAAATTTATAAATATAACCATATCAATGACAATTCATGTCAGCACAAAAAGTGCTGACTACTGGGCTTGTGATACCCTCGGGGAAATAAATCTCCACCAACAGTGGCATCGACCCAGTGGTTGTAAGTAAACTCATCATAGATACCAGGACTAAGGGTCAGAATTATGAAGAAAATTTCAAATCATGTTCCTTGACAATTAACCAGAAGATATAATTCTGTTGTGTGAATCTCTTTGATTGGAATGTTGAATTGTAACTATTTTCGAAGTATTGAGTGCTTTTTAGTTTTAATGAATTTCATGAATGATCTTATGCAAAATATGCCTTCATGACAGTAGGATGCAGGTAAACATAATATATAACCATATCAATGACAATTCATGTCAGCACAAAAAGTGCTGACTACTGGGCTTGTGATACCCTCGGGGAAATAAATCTCCACCAACAGTGGCATCGACCCAGTGGTTGTAAGTAAACTCATCATAGATACCAGGACTAAGGGTCAGAATTATGAAGAAAATTTCAAATCATGTTCCTTGACAATTAACCAGAAGATATAATTCTGTTGTGTGAATCTCTTTGATTGGAATGTTGAATTGTAACTATTTTCGAAGTATTGAGTGCTTTTTAGTTTTAATGAATTTCATGAATGATCTTATGCAAAATATGCCTTCATGACAGTAGGATGCAGGTAAACATAATATTTATCATCTATTGAGACAATAACCAACTAGAGGCTCTTAAGAGCCTGTGTCGCTCAACTTGGTCTACAATGTATGTGCATACATGTATTAACCAAAGGACACAGATTGATTCATGACAAAATTGTGTTTTGATGATGGTAATGTGTTTGTAGATCTTACTTTACTGAACATTCTTGCTACTTACAATTTTCTCTACCTATAATAAACTTGACCCTGTAGTTACAGAGGAAAATATTTTGTAAAAATTTACAAAAATTTACCAAATTAATGAAAATTGTAAAAAAATTACTAAAGGGCAATAACTCCTTAAGGGGTCAACTGACCATTTTGGTCATGTTGACTTATTTGTAGATCGTACTTTGCTGAAAATTATTGCTGTTTACAGTTTATCTCTATCTATAATAATATTCAAGATAATAACCAAAAAAACGGCAAAATTTCCTTAAAATTACTAATTCAGGGGCAGCAACCCTACAACCGGTTGTCCGATTTATCTGAAAATTTGAGGGCAAATAGATCTTCACTTGATCGACAATTTTACTACATGTCAGATTTGCTCTTAATGCTTTGGTTTCAGAGTTACAAGCCAAAATCTACATTTTACCCCTATGTTCTATTTTTAGCCATGGCGGCCATCTTGGTTGGTTGGCCGGGTCACCTGACACCTTTATAAAACTAGATACTCCAAGGATGATAGTTGCCAAGTTTGGTTAAATTTGGCCCAGCAGTTTCAGAGGAGATTTTTGTAAAAGTTAACGACGACAGACGACAGACGCCAAGTGATGAGAAAAGCTCACGTGGCCCTGTGGGCCAGGTGAGCTAAAAACAGCAAAATTTTCTTAAAATTACAAGTTCAGGGGCAGCAACCCAACAACCGATTGTCTGATTCATCTGCAAATTTCAGGGCAGATAGATCTTTACTTCTTAAACATTTTCACCCCTGTCAAATTTGCCCTAAATGCTTTTGTTTCAGAGTAATAAGCAAAAATCAACATTTACCCCTATGTTCTATTTTTAGACATGGCGGCCATCTTGGTTGTTTGGCCGGGTCACGTCACACATTTTTTAAGCTAGATACCCCAATGATAATTGTGGACAAGTTTGGTTCAATTTGGCCCTGCCAGTAGTTTCAGTGAGGAAGATTGTTGTAAAAGTTAACGACGACGGACGACAGACGACGGACGACGACAAACCGTGGACGACGGACCACAGACGACGGAAGCCAAGTGATGAGAAAAACTCACTTGGCCCCTTGGGCAAGGTGAGCTAAACAAAGGACATTTTAGTGGTATCATAGCCCTATTATTTCAGTATCATTAAATAATCAGTATTGATGTAATGTGGAAGGACATTGTAGAGGTATTACTATGGAACGCCACAGCTGTCTTATGTGGATCTCTGATATTACTTTATGTTATTGTACTATAACTTGATGATATTTTGTCTTTACTTAATATGGTTTTTACATTACGTAATGATGTTTTGATATATCTCTATATGGACTAGTCATTACTTAATAATGTTTTGATATTACACGATATGGTTTCGTATTGACTTGATATAGTTTTTTCATTACTCAATATTGTTTTGTTATTACTAAATGTGGTTGTGTCATTAGTTAATGTGGTTTTAACATTACTTGATGTGAATGTGACTTAACGTTATGTAGTTGTTTCATTACATGATGTGGTTTTGTTATTTCGTAATGATGATTTTCCTATTCTTTATATGGTTTTAACATTATGTAATGATGTTTCAACATTTGTCGATTTTACACTACTTGATGCGTTTGTTTCATTATTTGATGTGGTCGTGTTATTCTTTGATGTGGTTATCCAATTACTTGATGAGGTAAAACCACGTGACCAATTCGGAAAAAAATATGTTCTATTTTTAAACAGATTTAAATATGTCGTTTGTTTAAACCCTTAGTTTTTGGTGGGGTTCGTGTCGCTTATTCTTTAGTTTATCTATGTGGTGTCATGTGTACTAATGTTTAAATTTGGGAAAGGAAATAGGGAATGTGTCAAAGCGACAACAACCCGACCATTAAGCAGACAACAACCTGTTTGTCTGTTTGTCTTTTTCATTTTTAGCCATGGCGTTGTCAGTATATTTTCGATTTAAAAGTTTGACTGTCCCTCAGGTATCTTTCTTCCCTCTTTTGTGTAATGTGCTTTGGATGAGAATCGCTATCCATTGAATCAAAGTTCAAATTAAAGTTCGAGTGGTTGTTCAGAGTTATTTGGTATAAAAAAAAAGGGGGAACGGCAGACAATAATAAGAAAAAAAAGAACTAAAACAATTACAGTATTTCGGACATAAATGAGGTATCCCCAAACAACTTGGTCCTGTCGTTTTTATCTCTCTTAGTTTTCAAATGGAAGCACACTATTGAATTTTTTGAAAAACTAAGGCTTTTCTACCTCAGGCATAGATTACCGTAGACGTATTTGGCAACACTTTTAGGAATTTTGGATCTCAATGCTCTTCAACTTCGTACTTTATTTGGTCATTTTTTTTTTTTTTTTTACTTTTTGGAATTCGAGCGTCACTGATGAGTCTTTTGTAGACGAAACGCGAGTCTGGCGTATATATAAAATTTAGTTCTGGTATCTATGATGAGTTTAGTTACAACCACTGGGTCGATGCCACTGCTGGTGGAAATTTATTTCCCCGAGGGTATCACAGGCCCAGTAGTCAGAACTTTTTGTGCTGACATGAATTATCATTGATATTGTTATATTTATAAATTTACTGTTTACAAAATTTTGAATTTTTTGAATTACTGAGGCTTTTCTACCTCAGGCATATATTACCTTAGCTGTATTTGGCAACACTTTTAGACATTTTGAATCTAAATGATCTTCAGGTCCGTGTAACACTTATCAATTCAAAGTTTTAAAAAGTTTTCATATTTTAGATTTTTGGAATTTTGATCAAAGTTTTAAAATATCTAAATTTCAAATTGTGTAAAAGTTTTGAAATTTTGAAATTTTAACCAAATTATTAAAATATTAAAATTTTAAATATCGTTTTTAAATTTGATAGTTTAGGAATTTGATCAAACTTTTAAAATACTTAACCTAACGTGCAATTTTGATTATTTCACTTTTTGAAAGTTTGAATTTAAAAAATATGAGGGCAAAAATATCAAAAATAAAAAAGGGGCGAAAAGAGGGATACCTGTAAACACTGCTGTAAACACTGCTCTGACAACAATCATTCTTAGTTATAAATAAATAACACGAAATATCAAATCATTTTTGAATACAAAATAAATAATTAAAAGAAGAAGTCGTTTTTTTAAAAACATTTTAGACATCACCTATGATAACAGTATCCTGAAATTTTAAGGTTGTGTGCATCTATAAAAAATTAAAACTATTTAAAGCGGAATGAAATAAGTTGATTTAAATCTCTAATATAAGGTTAGCGTTTGAGATAAATAATTCAGAGCTATTTGGTGTCCCCGTTGCCCAACATGAAGAAGTAACAGTGAAAACTGACCAACTTGCAGTATTAAGTCCTATTATTTCAGTCGTATCATTAAATAGTCAGTATTGATGTTAAGGAGAAAGGATATTTAAGAGGTGCAAAAGCCCTATTATTTCAGTCGTATCATTTAATAGTCAGTACTGATGTTAAGGAGAAAGGACATTGTAGAGGTATTGCGACTCTATTATTTCAGTCATATCATTGCAAATTGAAAACAGCTATGATACCGTGTGGAAGTATAAATGTCACCTAAATCCTACATGCAAGAATGTAATAAGCGATGAACACTAACTATAGCAATGTAGCGGAGACGCATATTTTTTATAATTATCTCGACGTATTTGCCGGGAATTTCAAACCAAATATTTTTCCAAATAGACCGAGGTTACTTACTCTGTGTCCTGTCAATTTCCCGTTGCACTTTTATGAACATTAATTTACCCGGACATTGCTTGTCACTTTGTTATACTTTTTAAATAACTTATTAGCCATAATTTACTGTATTTTCATGAAATTATTTAGAAATTTTTCTTGTGTGTAAATGGCTGCTATTTAGAGAGGTTCCGAATGGCGTATCTCGGAATTTTACATAGGCTAAGCTTGATTCGACTTTTAGGAGTACGCCATTTTACATTTTAATAACAAATAAGTAAAGGTAAATTTAATTGGTTTGATTTCTAAACTTAAATCCTATTGGATACTATTATGTTACTAAATTTAGGTGCTCTGGCACTATATATACAAACGTTTTACCCATTCAAATTGTTTAATCATTTAGAGAGCCACAGTCTGTTAAAGAGACTAACAAGGTAGGTGCATTTAAATGTAAGGGAGATAATTTTGTCCCATCTACTTAATTTTTACCTTTTTGGCTTCGCCACACCTCGAAAATAAAACCTGTTCATTTAATATGTAGGATTTAATATACAGATAGGAATAGGATGTAACTTTACAATTAAATAAGGGTTAAAATTATAATTTTGCAAATATAACTTAGGGGAATTTATTTAAGGGAATAATTTATTGTGAATATTGTATGTTGTTTTGTGTAGATATACTTGCGCAAATATATATGTTTTAGTGTAAATTAAAATATGAAAACTTTATCGTCTCACTGATTTAAGAAACAGAGACTCAGGTCCTAGAACCCGGAAGTAGTTGTTATGTGGTCTTGGTATCTCTTGGTTTGACTTCGAATCTGTACTACTATATTGGTATATTGAACTTATTTCAAATATATGGGCATTACTTAGGCATCGTCGTTCAAAGAATCAGTTGACATTAACGTATCAAACATAAAATCTAGTTCATATATCGAAACACAGATTGAAACCGACAAACATGATTGCCTCCGTTTACAGCATCAATATTTAATTTTTACGTAGTACATGAATTAAAAAAATAATACATTGTCATGTAACCATCATTGCTTTTTTTTGATATTTTTTTTTTATTATATTAAAACTTTTATAATGTAATTAAAAACAAATATACCTATATGGTCCAAATACTCGTATGGTCCGGCCCGTTAATAACCAAACGAGTATTATACTCATATGGTCCGACCATACGCGTACGGTCGGACCATATGAGTATACGCATATGGTCATGACCATAGGCAGATGGTCTAAATACTCATATGGTCCGGAACATATATTAAGCTAGAAGTTACTGCAGTTACTGCCATATACCAGCTCCAGCCCTCAAATAAACTTATTGAAAGGTTATGTCTTCATTATGCACACTCCCTGCCTGTTGTATTTATTGCTAATTTGTTCCTGAACATTCCTGAAATATTTGTTACTGGCATCAAAAAATCGATAATTTAAAATAGGTTGTTTACGTACAAATTACGAAGAATTTTAGGATCCAACTCCCTCGGACAAAGTAACTACTTAATTAATTAAAAATTTAACATAATAAGGCATGTGGAAAATTTTGATTCAGAATATTTTTTGTATCTTCTGCTTGCACAGAATATTTGTTTTCCATCAAATTGGGGATCAGAATATTTTAATGTACCATTATTGAAGCCCCTCGTGGAAGTATCAAAGTAAACAAAAAGTGACTATCTACAATATTTGGACTCCCCAAAAGATTACCATTTATCGCTGATATAAACTTTGAAAATAATTTTCAATTTTCAAAATGCTGACACCTACAAATGGATAGATGGGCGCTAAGTACAGCGGCAACTATAACATAAATATGAATGCTGAAAATAATGTTTATGGTATACATTTATATATGATATGAATGTGTTCAGCTTTTTGCCTTTTTAACTTAATTTGATTCGAGCGTCACTGATTATATGCGGGTCTGACGCAAATAGTGTCAAAATTTACATCACATCCTGTTATCTATCTATGATGAGTTTATGTAGATACCTTATAACAGTATCCTGGCTCCAATATACTAATATTATTTTCGTGATTTTGGGCCTCAGACCACAATTATTCTTTTCCTTTGCTTCAATGCATCTTTTCGTAAAAGTCAAATTAAATTAAAAATTTGCACCGCTACAAACATGGAATAAATGAAACTGCTTATATAGAGACCATTGTTAGTGTAAAAAAATATGCTTCTAGGACAATCCAGCAGTTCCTTTTCTTTTGAGAGCCTTATTCATTATTAACATGCCAATGGTAGGATTTGAATCTTGTATAAATTACTAAGGTAGCAATACACAGTTAGAAGTTTAGTTTCGCATTATGGCCCCTGTGAATTTTTTTAATATGAAAGTTTTGTACAATAAAATTGATTTTTAGATAATTGAAGAATAATATAGCCTTCTTAGTGGGTTTATATGAACATTAAGGTTGTTTTTAACATGTTTTATAGGCCATTTATATGATTGACAGTCCGTATTTTCCTATCCGTACCGTTCATAGGTCCATACATTATTGTAGTGTTTATCAACAAAGATTTTGCGCTCGATCTTTTCAATTCAATTTTATGGAAAAACGAGCAGATAAGCATATGATTTTTTTGGGACCACTTGATAGATATAAACCTATGGATTCAGGAAAGGTATTACTGTAATTGATTGAAATTTTCCTTTAGACCAAATTTTGGAGACTTTTGTGACATGTTCACCCCCCTTTTTTGCTATATTTTGTATCTAAGAAATGCAGATTGTTACCATGGTTACACCAAAGAGGGATTATATTTCACCCTTATGACCATTAGAAATCAAATCTATGGAAGATTCTCTTTCTATAAGTATATACATGCATAACACACATATAAAGCCTTCTTTGTTAGACAGGAGGGGAAAGAGGGTGTTTAAAAATTATGAGTGTCAATTTTAAGTTTTTTTCCTAACTGTGTATTGCTACCTTATGGCATTTGACAAAGCAAAGAATTGCTTTTTTTTTTAGACAAATCATACCACAAATCTATTGATAACTAGGTTATAGATACAATTCTGAGGGAGAAACAACCTTTAGAATGTCAATATATGTTAGTTTTGTTGTTTATTGTCCTTAGCAACCAATATAGACATTTTGACACAAAGACTTGGTTCCGTCATAAATTGAAACTTTATTGGCTACCCCTTGGAAAAGAAGATTGCGCGTTATGTAGAAACCTTAGAAGGGAACGCTTTATATTTTTTCATGCGACTAAATTAAATTTATTATTTTAGCAAGTATAAAGTCATAATTTAGCATGAATTAAGCCTAATTTTTTTCCCGCTATTATAAATGAATTCAGTATTTACTAAATTTTAACCAAGGCTTTGGTATGGTAATACACAACAAAATTGACATTCTAGAGCTTTAAAATAGCTTTAACTTGTAAAATTTGTCTACTGTTAAGGTTAATTTAAGTTTTTAAACAAGAAAAGACAGGCTTAGAAGGTATAGTTTTAGAAATTTGACTAAAAAAGGAGAAAATGCACTTTGACATGGCATGTTTCATAAAATCACTTTTTTGTTGCATTTCAGTGTCAACTGCTAACCTTCATAAAAATTTTATTTCTGAACCGATTTTCAAAACTAGCAGGCCAATTTGCTCGTTTTAGCTAGTAGAAAACAGAAATCCATTTAAAGTGGAATTGGGAAAAAAGATAATCCTTAAGGTAGCAATACACAGTTAAAGTTTAGTTTCGCATTATGGCCCCTGTGAATTTTTTAAATATGAAAGTTTTTGTACAATAAAATTGATTTTTAGATAATTGAAGAATAATATAGCCTTCTTAGTGGGTTTATATGAACATTAAGATTGTTTTTAACATGTTTTATAGGCCATTTATATGATTGACAGTCCGTATTTTCCTATCCGTACCGTTCATAGGTCCATACATTATTGTAGTGTTTATCAACAAAGATTTTGCGCTCGATCTTTTCAATTCAATTTTATGGAAAAACGAGCAGATAAGCATATGATTTTTTTGGGACCACTTGATAGATATAAACCTATGGATTCAGGAAAGGTATTACTGTAATTGATTGAAATTTTCCTTTAGACCAAATTTTGGAGACTTTTGTGACATGTTCACCCCCCTTTTTTGCTATATTTTGTATCTAAGAAATGCAGATTGTTACCATGGTTACACCAAAGAGGGATTATATTTCACCCTTATGACCATTAGAAATCAAATCTATGGAAGATTCTCTTTCTATAAGTATATACATGCATAACACACATATAAAGCCTTCTTTGTTAGACAGGAGGGGAAAGAGGGTGTTTAAAAATTATGAGTGTCAATTTTAAGTTTTTTTCCTAACTGTGTATTGCTACCTTATGGCATTTGACAAAGCAAAGAATTGCTTTTTTTTTAGACAAATCATACCACAAATCTATTGATAACTAGGTTATAGATACAATTCTGAGGGAGAAACAACCTTTAGAATGTCAATATATGTTAGTTTTGTTGTTTATTGTCCTTAGCAACCAATATAGACATTTTGACACAAAGACTTGGTTCCGTCATAAATTGAAACTTTATTGGCTACCCCTTGGAAAAGAAGATTGCGCGTTATGTAGAAACCTTAGAAGGGAACGCTTTATATTTTTTCATGCGACTAAATTAAATTTATTATTTTAGCAAGTATAAAGTCATAATTTAGCATGAATTAAGCCTAAATTTTTTCCCGCTATTATAAATGAATTCAGTATTTACTAAATTTTAACCAAGGCTTTGGTATGGTAATACACAACAAAATTGACATTCTAGAGCTTTAAAATAGCTTTAACTTGTAAAATTTGTCTACTGTTGAGGTTAATTTAAGTTTTTAAACAAGAAAAGACAGGCTTAGAAGGTATAGTTTTAGAAATTTGACTAAAAAAGGAGAAAATGCACTTTGACATGGCATGTTTCATAAAATCACTTTTTTGTTGCATTTCAGTGTCAACTGCTAACCTTCATAAAAATTTTATTTCTGAACCGATTTTCAAAACTAGCAGGCCAATTTGCTCGTTTTAGCTAGTAGAAAACAGAAATCCATTTAAAGTGGAATTGGGAAAAAAAATGTTAATCCTTAAGGTAGCAATACACAGTTAGCAGTTTAGTTTCGCATTATGGCCCCTGTGAATTTTTTAAATATGAAAGTTTTTGTACAATAAAATTGATTTTTAGATAATTGAAGAATAATATAGCCTTCTTAGTGGGTTTATATGAACATTAAGATTGTTTTTAACATGTTTTATAGGCCATTTATATGATTGACAGTCCGTATTTTCCTATCCGTACCGTTCATAGGTCCATACATTATTGTAGTGTTTATCAACAAAGATTTTGCGCTCGATCTTTTCAATTCAATTTTATGGAAAAACGAGCAGATAAGCATATGATTTTTTTGGGACCACTTGATAGATATAAACCTATGGATTCAGGAAAGGTATTACTGTAATTGATTGAAATTTTCCTTTAGACCAAATTTTGGAGACTTTTGTGACATGTTCACCCCCCTTTTTTGCTATATTTTGTATCTAAGAAATGCAGATTGTTACCATGGTTACACCAAAGAGGGATTATATTTCACCCTTATGACCATTAGAAATCAAATCTATGGAAGATTCTCTTTCTATAAGTATATACATGCATAACACACATATAAAGCCTTCTTTGTTAGACAGGAGGGGAAAGAGGGTGTTTAAAAATTATGAGTGTCAATTTTAAGTTTTTTTCCTAACTGTGTATTGCTACCTTATGGCATTTGACAAAGCAAAGAATTGCTTTTTTTTAGACAAATCATACCACAAATCTATTGATAACTAGGTTATAGATACAATTCTGAGGGAGAAACAACCTTTAGAATGTCAATATATGTTAGTTTTGTTGTTTATTGTCCTTAGCAACCAATATAGACATTTTGACACAAAGACTTGGTTCCGTCATAAATTGAAACTTTATTAGCTACCCCTTGGAAAAGAAGATTGCGCGTTATGTAGAAACCTTAGAAGGGAACGCTTTATATTTTTTCATGCGACTAAATTAAATTTATTATTTTAGCAAGTATAAAGTCATAATTTAGCATGAATTAAGCCTAAATTTTTTCCCGCTATTATAAATGAATTCAGTATTTACTAAATTTTAACCAAGGCTTTGGTATGGTAATACACAACAAAATTGACATTCTAGAGCTTTAAAATAGCTTTAACTTGTAAAATTTGTCTACTGTTAAGGTTAATTTAAGTTTTTAAACAAGAAAAGACAGGCTTAGAAGGTATAGTTTTAGAAATTTGACTAAAAAAGGAGAAAATGCACTTTGACATGGCATGTTTCATAAAATCACTTTTTTGTTGCATTTCAGTGTCAACTGCTAACCTTCATAAAATTTTTATTTCTGAACCAATTTTCAAAACTAGCAGGCCAATTTGCTCGTTTTAGCTAGTAGAAAACAGAAATCCATTTAAAGTGGAATTGGGAAAAAAAATGTTAATCCTTAAGGTAGCAATACACAGTTAGAAGTTTAGTTTCGCATTATGGCCCCTGTGAATTTTTTAAATATGAAAGTTTTTGTACAATAAAATTGATTTTTAGATAATTGAAGAATAATATAGCCTTCTTAGTGGGTTGATATGAACATTAAGATTGTTTTTAACATGTTTTATAGGCCATTTATATGATTGACAGTCCGTATTTTCCTATCCGTACCGTTCATAGGTCCATACATTATTGTAGTGTTTATCAACAAAGATTTTGCGCTCGATCTTTTCAATTCAATTTTATGGAACAACGAGCAGATAAGCATATGATTTTTTTGGGACCACTTGATAGATATAAACCTATGGATTCAGGAAAGGTATTACTGTAATTGATTGAAATTTTCCTTTAGACCAAATTTTGGAGACTTTTGTGACATGTTCACCCCCCTTTTTTGCTATATTTTGTATCTAAGAAATGCAGATTGTTACCATGGTTACACCAAAGAGGGATTATATTTCACCCTTATGACCATTAGAAATCAAATCTATGGAAGATTCTCTTTCTATAAGTATATACATGCATAACACACATATAAAGCCTTCTTTGTTAGACAGGAGGGGAAAGAGGGTTTTTAAAAATTATGAGTGTCAATTTTAAGTTTTTTTCCTAACTGTGTATTGCTACCTTATGGCATTTGACAAAGCAAAGAATTGCTTTTTTTTTAGACAAATCATACCACAAATCTATTGATAACTAGGTTATAGATACAATTCTGAGGGAGAAACAACCTTTAGAATGTCAATATATGTTAGTTTTGTTGTTGATTGTCCTTAGCAACCAATATAGACATTTTGACACAAAGACTTGGTTCCGTCATAAATTGAAACTTTATTAGCTACCCCTTGGAAAAGAAGATTGCGCGTTATGTAGAAACCTTAGAAGGGAACGCTTTATATTTTTTCATGCGACTAAATTAAATTTATTATTTTAGCAAGTATAAAGTCATAATTTAGCATGAATTAAGCCTAAATTTTTTCCCGCTATTATAAATGAATTCAGTATTTACTAAATTTTAACCAAGGCTTTGGTATGGTAATACACAACAAAATTGACATTCTAGAGCTTTAAAATAGCTTTAACTTGTAAAATTTGTCTACTGTTAAGGTTAATTTAAGTTTTTAAACAAGAAAAGACAGGCTTAGAAGGTATAGTTTTAGAAATTTGACTAAAAAAGGAGAAAATGCACTTTGACATGGCATGTTTCATAAAATCACTTTTTTGTTGCATTTCAGTGTCAACTGCTAACCTTCATAAAATTTTTATTTCTGAACCAATTTTCAAAACTAGCAGGCCAATTTGCTCGTTTTAGCTAGTAGAAAACAGAAATCCATTTAAAGTGGAATTGGGAAAAAAAATGTTAATCCTTAAGGTAGCAATACACAGTTAGAAGTTTAGTTTCGCATTATGGCCCCTGTGAATTTTTTAAATATGAAAGTTTTTGTACAATAAAATTGATTTTTAGATAATTGAAGAATAATATAGCCTTCTTAGTGGGTTGATATGAACATTAAGATTGTTTTTAACATGTTTTATAGGCCATTTATATGATTGACAGTCCGTATTTTCCTATCCGTACCGTTCATAGGTCCATACATTATTGTAGTGTTTATCAACAAAGATTTTGCGCTCGATCTTTTCAATTCAATTTTATGGAACAACGAGCAGATAAGCATATGATTTTTTTGGGACCATTTGATAGATATAAACCTATGGATTCAGGAAAGGTATTACTGTAATTGATTGAAATTTTCCTTTAGACCAAATTTTGGAGACTTTTGTGACATGTTCACCCCCCTTTTTTGCTATATTTTGTATCTAAGAAATGCAGATTGTTACCATGGTTACACCAAAGAGGGATTATATTTCACCCTTATGACCATTAGAAATCAAATCTATGGAAGATTCTCTTTCTATAAGTATATACATGCATAACACACATATAAAGCCTTCTTTGTTAGACAGGAGGGGAAAGAGGGTTTTTAAAAATTATGAGTGTCAATTTTAAGTTTTTTTCCTAACTGTGTATTGCTACCTTATGGCATTTGACAAAGCAAAGAATTGCTTTTTTTTTAGACAAATCATACCACAAATCTATTGATAACTAGGTTATAGATACAATTCTGAGGGAGAAACAACCTTTAGAATGTCAATATATGTTAGTTTTGTTGTTGATTGTCCTTAGCAACCAATATAGACATTTTGACACAAAGACTTGGTTCCGTCATAAATTGAAACTTTATTAGCTACCCCTTGGAAAAGAAGATTGCGCGTTATGTAGAAACCTTAGAAGGGAACGCTTTATATTTTTTCATGCGACTAAATTAAATTTATTATTTTAGCAAGTATAAAGTCATAATTTAGCATGAATTAAGCCTAAATTTTTTCCCGCTATTATAAATGAATTCAGTATTTACTAAATTTTAACCAAGGCTTTGGTATGGTAATACACAACAAAATTGACATTCTAGAGCTTTAAAATAGCTTTAACTTGTAAAATTTGTCTACTGTTAAGGTTAATTTAAGTTTTTAAACAAGAAAAGACAGGCTTAGAAGGTATAGTTTTAGAAATTTGACTAAAAAAGGAGAAAATGCACTTTGACATGGCATGTTTCATAAAATCACTTTTTTGTTGCATTTCAGTGTCAACTGCTAACCTTCATAAAAATTTTATTTCTGAACCGATTTTCAAAACTAGCAGGCCAATTTGCTCGTTTTAGCTAGTAGAAAACAGAAATCCATTTAAAGTGGAATTGGGAAAAAAAATGTTAATCCTTAAGGTAGCAATACACAGTTAGAAGTTTAGTTTCGCATTATGGCCCCTGTGAATTTTTTAAATATGAAAGTTTTTGTACAATAAAATTGATTTTTAGATAATTGAAGAATAATATAGCCTTCTTAGTGGGTTGATATGAACATTAAGATTGTTTTTAACATGTTTTATAGGCCATTTATATGATTGACAGTCCGTATTTTCCTATCCGTACCGTTCATAGGTCCATACATTATTGTAGTGTTTATCAACAAAGATTTTGCGCTCGATCTTTTCAATTCAATTTTATGGAACAACGAGCAGATAAGCATATGATTTTTTTGGGACCATTTGATAGATATAAACCTATGGATTCAGGAAAGGTATTACTGTAATTGATTGAAATTTTCCTTTAGACCAAATTTTGGAGACTTTTGTGACATGTTCACCCCCCTTTTTTGCTATATTTTGTATCTAAGAAATGCAGATTGTTACCATGGTTACACCAAAGAGGGATTATATTTCACCCTTATGACCATTAGAAATCAAATCTATGGAAGATTCTCTTTCTATAAGTATATACATGCATAACACACATATAAAGCCTTCTTTGTTAGACAGGAGGGGAAAGAGGGTTTTTAAAAATTATGAGTGTCAATTTTAAGTTTTTTTCCTAACTGTGTATTGCTACCTTATGGCATTTGACAAAGCAAAGAATTGCTTTTTTTTTAGACAAATCATACCACAAATCTATTGATAACTAGGTTATAGATACAATTCTGAGGGAGAAACAACCTTTAGAATGTCAATATATGTTAGTTTTGTTGTTGATTGTCCTTAGCAACCAATATAGACATTTTGACACAAAGACTTGGTTCCGTCATAAATTGAAACTTTATTAGCTACCCCTTGGAAAAGAAGATTGCGCGTTATGTAGAAACCTTAGAAGGGAACGCTTTATATTTTTTCATGCGACTAAATTAAATTTATTATTTTAGCAAGTATAAAGTCATAATTTAGCATGAATTAAGCCTAAATTTTTTCCCGCTATTATAAATGAATTCAGTATTTACTAAATTTTAACCAAGGCTTTGGTATGGTAATACACAACAAAATTGACATTCTAGAGCTTTAAAATAGCTTTAACTTGTAAAATTTGTCTACTGTTAAGGTTAATTTAAGTTTTTAAACAAGAAAAGACAGGCTTAGAAGGTATAGTTTTAGAAATTTGACTAAAAAAGGAGAAAATGCACTTTGACATGGCATGTTTCATAAAATCACTTTTTTGTTGCATTTCAGTGTCAACTGCTAACCTTCATAAAATTTTTATTTCTGAACCAATTTTCAAAACTAGCAGGCCAATTTGCTCGTTTTAGCTAGTAGAAAACAGAAATCCATTTAAAGTGGAATTGGGAAAAAAAATGTTAATCCTTAAGGTAGCAATACACAGTTAGAAGTTTAGTTTCGCATTATGGCCCCTGTGAATTTTTTAAATATGAAAGTTTTTGTACAATAAAATTGATTTTTAGATAATTGAAGAATAATATAGCCTTCTTAGTGGGTTGATATGAACATTAAGATTGTTTTTAACATGTTTTATAGGCCATTTATATGATTGACAGTCCGTATTTTCCTATCCGTACCGTTCATAGGTCCATACATTATTGTAGTGTTTATCAACAAAGATTTTGCGCTCGATCTTTTCAATTCAATTTTATGGAACAACGAGCAGATAAGCATATGATTTTTTTGGGACCATTTGATAGATATAAACCTATGGATTCAGGAAAGGTATTACTGTAATTGATTGAAATTTTCCTTTAGACCAAATTTTGGAGACTTTTGTGACATGTTCACCCCCCTTTTTTGCTATATTTTGTATCTAAGAAATGCAGATTGTTACCATGGTTACACCAAAGAGGGATTATATTTCACCCTTATGACCATTAGAAATCAAATCTATGGAAGATTCTCTTTCTATAAGTATATACATGCATAACACACATATAAAGCCTTCTTTGTTAGACAGGAGGGGAAAGAGGGTTTTTAAAAATTATGAGTGTCAATTTTAAGTTTTTTTCCTAACTGTGTATTGCTACCTTATGGCATTTGACAAAGCAAAGAATTGCTTTTTTTTTAGACAAATCATACCACAAATCTATTGATAACTAGGTTATAGATACAATTCTGAGGGAGAAACAACCTTTAGAATGTCAATATATGTTAGTTTTGTTGTTGATTGTCCTTAGCAACCAATATAGACATTTTGACACAAAGACTTGGTTCCGTCATAAATTGAAACTTTATTAGCTACCCCTTGGAAAAGAAGATTGCGCGTTATGTAGAAACCTTAGAAGGGAACGCTTTATATTTTTTCATGCGACTAAATTAAATTTATTATTTTAGCAAGTATAAAGTCATAATTTAGCATGAATTAAGCCTAAATTTTTTCCCGCTATTATAAATGAATTCAGTATTTACTAAATTTTAACCAAGGCTTTGGTATGGTAATACACAACAAAATTGACATTCTAGAGCTTTAAAATAGCTTTAACTTGTAAAATTTGTCTACTGTTAAGGTTAATTTAAGTTTTTAAACAAGAAAAGACAGGCTTAGAAGGTATAGTTTTAGAAATTTGACTAAAAAAGGAGAAAATGCACTTTGACATGGCATGTTTCATAAAATCACTTTTTTGTTGCATTTCAGTGTCAACTGCTAACCTTCATAAAAATTTTATTTCTGAACCGATTTTCAAAACTAGCAGGCCAATTTGCTCGTTTTAGCTAGTAGAAAACAGAAATCCATTTAAAGTGGAATTGGGAAAAAAAATGTTAATCCTTAAGGTAGCAATACACAGTTAGAAGTTTAGTTTCGCATTATGGCCCCTGTGAATTTTTTAAATATGAAAGTTTTTGTACAATAAAATTGATTTTTAGATAATTGAAGAATAATATAGCCTTCTTAGTGGGTTGATATGAACATTAAGATTGTTTTTAACATGTTTTATAGGCCATTTATATGATTGACAGTCCGTATTTTCCTATCCGTACCGTTCATAGGTCCATACATTATTGTAGTGTTTATCAACAAAGATTTTGCGCTCGATCTTTTCAATTCAATTTTATGGAACAACGAGCAGATAAGCATATGATTTTTTTGGGACCACTTGATAGATATAAACCTATGGATTCAGGAAAGGTATTACTGTAATTGATTGAAATTTTCCTTTAGACCAAATTTTGGAGACTTTTGTGACATGTTCACCCCCCTTTTTTGCTATATTTTGTATCTAAGAAATGCAGATTGTTACCATGGTTACACCAAAGAGGGATTATATTTCACCCTTATGACCATTAGAAATCAAATCTATGGAAGATTCTCTTTCTATAAGTATATACATGCATAACACACATATAAAGCCTTCTTTGTTAGACAGGAGGGGAAAGAGGGTTTTTAAAAATTATGAGTGTCAATTTTAAGTTTTTTTCCTAACTGTGTATTGCTACCTTATGGCATTTGACAAAGCAAAGAATTGCTTTTTTTTTAGACAAATCATACCACAAATCTATTGATAACTAGGTTATAGATACAATTCTGAGGGAGAAACAACCTTTAGAATGTCAATATATGTTAGTTTTGTTGTTGATTGTCCTTAGCAACCAATATAGACATTTTGACACAAAGACTTGGTTCCGTCATAAATTGAAACTTTATTAGCTACCCCTTGGAAAAGAAGATTGCGCGTTATGTAGGAACCTTAGAAGGGAACGCTTTATATTTTTTCATGCGACTAAATTAAATTTATTATTTTAGCAAGTATAAAGTCATAATTTAGCATGAATTAAGCCTAAATTTTTTCCCGCTATTATAAATGAATTCAGTATTTACTAAATTTTAACCAAGGCTTTGGTATGGTAATACACAACAAAATTGACATTCTAGAGCTTTAAAATAGCTTTAACTTGTAAAATTTGTCTACTGTTAAGGTTAATTTAAGTTTTTAAACAAGAAAAGACAGGCTTAGAAGGTACAGTTTTAGAAATTTGACTAAAAAAGGAGAAAATGCACTTTGACATGGCATGTTTCATAAAATCACTTTTTTGTTGCATTTCAGTGTCAACTGCTAACCTTCATAAAATTTTTATTTCTGAACCGATTTTCAAAACTAGCAGGCCAATTTGCTCGTTTTAGCTAGTAGAAAACAGAAATCCATTTAAAGTGGAATTGGGAAAAAAATGTTAATCCTTAAGGTAGCAATACACAGTTAGAAGTTTAGTTTCGCATTATGGCCCCTGTGAATTTTTTAAATATGAAAGTTTTTGTACAATAAAATTGATTTTTAGATAATTGAAGAATAATATAGCCTTCTTAGTGGGTTTATATGAACATTAAGATTGTTTTTAACATGTTTTATAGGCCATTTATATGATTGACAGTCCGTATTTTCCTATCCGTACCGTTCATAGGTCCATACATTATTGTAGTGTTTATCAACAAAGATTTTGCGCTCGATCTTTTCAATTCAATTTTATGGAAAAACGAGCAGATAAGCATATGATTTTTTTGGGACCACTTGATAGATATAAACCTATGGATTCAGGAAAGGTATTACTGTAATTGATTGAAATTTTCCTTTAGACCAAATTTTGGAGACTTTTGTGACATGTTCACCCCCCTTTTTTGCTATATTTTGTATCTAAGAAATGCAGATTGTTACCATGGTTACACCAAAGAGGGATTATATTTCACCCTTATGACCATTAGAAATCAAATCTATGGAAGATTCTCTTTCTATAAGTATATACATGCATAACACACATATAAAGCCTTCTTTGTTAGACAGGAGGGGAAAGAGGGTGTTTAAAAATTATGAGTGTCAATTTTAAGTTTTTTTCCTAACTGTGTATTGCTACCTAAGACCGACTTAGGTTAATTTGAGGGTTGGTCGGAGGAGTCCTGATTCCGAAATCTCGGGCTGAAAAACATGAAATCCTGAGATGCAAAATTTAAAGAAATTCATATCCCGAGCTTAAAAACACACTATCCCTATGTCCCGAAAAAGGTCTTGCCTCCCTCTAATTTCTACCCTACTTTCATTTTTGCCAAATCACTACTTTCACTTTCAACAATAAATTGTTATGCCCCATTAATGGGCATTATGTTTTCTAAACTATGCATCCGTGCGTTCGTTCGTCCGTCCGTCCGTCTGTCCCGCTTCAGGTTTAAATGTTTGGTCGAGGTAGTTTTTGATGATGTTGAAGTCCAATTAACTCGAAACTTAGTAATTATAGTGTCGATGCGGCATACGTGTACTATGCACACATTCTTGTTTTCACATGTTTTACTTATTTTAACATATATGCAACTGGTATGACCCCTTAAATAGTAAAATTTTCAAAGAAAACAGGAGACAGAATACAGAGAGTCTCTATGTATTAAAGTAGTATAATCGTAGTTTACATATAGATAAACGCGAAAAATAATTGTCCTCTCTAAGGAGGTATATTAGTTGTGGTTCTTGCAATCTAAACACCATGATATGGAGAACGCTCTGATTGGCCTATCTATTTTTCAGTTTTGTTATCTATCATACGATCGGTTGTACTTGTTGTGCATGTTTCAAACCGGAAGTCTCATCTATGACTAAAAATCGTCTGATGACGGAATCAATATGCGGACTCCTTTTTTGTCGTTTTTCTCCAAAAATAACTCAATCTGAATAGTCATAAGAATAGATGACAAATGCGACTATGCATGCTACTTTAATATAGAACACATAGGCGAGTGTAATATTTGAAAAAGACGTCTAGTTAAGGCCCTTAATGCACCCACTTAACACACGGCTAATTTCTTTTTTAAATGAAAGAATAATGGTTTAACTTTGATTTTTGCCCGGTCGTCACAAAATCGTACGGTGCAGTTTTTGTAAAATTGACGTTTATTTCAGAAATTAGTTGAAAATTATAAAATTACGACATGTTTTTCAAGCAAAGGAAATTAGTCGTATCTCTTTTTTTTAGACAGAATAATTAAGTGAATTAGATTCTTAAAAAAATTAAAAACAATATTTACAACTGTAAGTTCGCATGCTTTTGCATTCCTTCTAAATATTTGACATTTTGTACGAAAATTTTCATAATCCTGACCTTTTCGGATCTACAATTAAATTTTTATTAAATGCTTTTGCGCTCTATCCGTTTTAGAACACACCAACTTACTCATCAGTTATCGTTTTTTCATTCAAGATCAAGACTTTATCTCAACATTTCTTAAAATCACGAATTTCTGTAATTTTATGATGTTGGGTAAAATAACTATAGTTTCCGGAATCCCTTATCTATTTCGTTATCGTTTTTTACAGATATACAGTACAGCCTGTGACTTCCTCTTAGTAATGTCCACCCTCTTGCATGGTCAACATCCAATGGTGAACATTTATTGGGGTATTCAATCTTGAGATGTTGGCCATTTATTGGGGGTCATAAATCATAGGTAGATTTTTTATCTAATTATGTTACCTGTTAAAATCAATCAGGGTTGAAGTTTTCAGCTGGTATGTTTCATTAAAATTTACCTGTACAGGTAACTTGGTTTCTTTTAAAATTGACATTTCACCTTTTTTGGAAAATGTAGAATAAAATATTGTTTTAGTCTGTTAATTTATTATTATTTTTTGTCTTTATTTTCATTTAATTTTGTAATTTTTTAAGGTTTAATTTTTTTATTTTTGTATGTTTTGTTTCTTATTCTTTTAATTTCTTCTCAGTAAGAATCTTGAGTAGAAATGGCAAAAAGTTAAAGATAGAGTTATTGACTAGCATTTGAAATAAACAGACTTTTAATAATTGTTTTTTTAAGTAAAAAGGTTTATATAGATGTACATGATTTACATTGTATTAAATTATTTGTTAACATTATTAAATGAGTTATTACTATTAATAATAACTAATAATCATGCAAGTGATATTTTAAATTAAAAAAAATGAAAGTAATTAAACAATTTTGTTTCTTAACAAAATTAGATGATCAATATCAATCCTTTTACAATAAATTTTGATAACATCTAATATTATTCCGGAAAACTACAGGTACCATTATATGGTTTAGGAAAAAACTAATTTTGTTTATCTTAATTTTCTTCAAATCTCAGAACAAGAGTTGTGCACAAACAATCACTGATAAGACGTATTTTCCAAATGTCCACCTAGTTATCATCAAATTTTGATAAATGTTCATTAAAAATGCTAATCATAATGAAATTTTTTTCAAAATTTGTCTCCAGAAAAATATTGCACTTCTAAATATGGTGACACTTTAATGGTCTATTAATTAAATCATTTTTTTCAGTGTATTATATTGTCAATAGTGCTGGACTGGCATGATACATAATCTTGGCATACATTTACAAAGTATATTTCAATAAACCTAGGCCTTTTAGATAAAGTTAATAATTGCAGGGACTTGAATGAATTAAGACTTTTAAAGTCCTTAATAAAAAAATGAATTTAAAGAAAAAGAAAAAAAAAAAGAAAAACTTTTGATAAAAACTGTAAACTTGATTGTGTCAATAGGTATAGAATTTTTGGTCATAATTTAGAAATAAAAAATAGTGGACAATATAAAATTCCTAGAAAGGATAGAATGTGTAAACTGTGCCTCTTGTTACAAGGTCAACGAAGAACACCTATTCCTTGATTGTAAAATTAACAAAACAACTTTGAAATAATCCATTTGAAAATTATTTACCTTCTCATTATAATGTCTCTAACCCAAGAACAAAAAGTAAAAGAAATGCTTAACCTCTAAAACATGGATCATGTTTAAAATATCAAATGACAATAAAAATATTATCAAATTTGTTGTAATGAATATTTCTAATACTTATTAATATTTTATTCAATAAAGAAATAATGAATTGCCTAAATTTTATTTAGTGTATGAGTCCTAAAGACAATCTTTATCATTTGTTAAATAATATTGAATGCAGATCAGTCTATCTACAATAATAAACCATTTTGATTTTAGAAAATTAATTTTTGAGAAACACCTTGTCGATAGAAAAAGGCAGGCATTGTAAATGTTTGCAGTATATTTGAAAATGATATTCATTTATTTTTCACTACCAAAAAATAACTTAAATGGATCAAAAACTATTTAAAAGGTATAATATCAAAACTAATAGTCAGGGGACAATTATGTTTTAATTAAGCTGTTTGTTCAACTAGTTTTATTATTTCAATTAATTTTTGAATTTCTTGTCATAATCACAGTTATTAAATTTGACAAACACATACATGTATATTTTACCTGAGACACCTGACCTGTAAGTTATATAATTTTAACACTTCAATGCATTCAAGATTTCCCTTTATCCTTGACTAGTTTTTGAGTAATACCTTGTGTATTAAAAAAGCAACAGGGGTATGATGATGAACATATAGGGCCACCATGGTGAACATATTTTTTATGGCCACCATTAATAAGATAAAGTCACAGGTAGTACTGTATTAGTCGTTTTCCGTGTACTTAATAGTGCTATTAGAGTACGATAAATCATATTTAAACGGTTCTATTCTATCTTTAACTTCAGTGTACCTTAAATAGATATAAAATCGTCCGAAATTAAGATCAAATCAAAGTAAAACATAGTTTTTTCTGTAGAATTCACCCCTTTCTAAATAAGGAATCGTATCGGAAAATTGTAGAAAATCTTCCGAGTCGTGTCAAATTTTCACAGTCCAGTTCTCAATGAAACCCTTTCTATGCTAAAAAGCAAAAACTATCCATTGATTGATACAGATGCATAGTCTGTCATGTATTTACTACATAGAAACTATGTAGTAAACACTTAAATGAAGATAAAGTTGAACTTGTATTGCCGCAGTGGGAAAACGAAAAGATGAAGTTTGATCAAGTTTACAGAAGACTGGTCGATGTATATGAAAAAAATGAAAACATCCCATTTGAAAATACAAAATATCATAAGAGTTGCTATAAATATTTCGCTGTAAGCACAACCTATCATCTTCTGTTTTGTCTGTACAAAGACTTTGTACTACATGTACCAATTCTACCGACCAGTCTCTTCTCATATATCAACGAGGGCAGTAGATCTACAACTCATTCTGATTTGTCTCGGTTTGTATATTTTGCCAATGTATAAAGCCTATAAGCAAGTTACAAAAACTTCATAAGGTATCCTCTGAGGAGCAAACTCAAGCTGTATTGAGTGTTACTACATATATCTCCTACAATGATCTGATTTACAAAATAACTCATGATAATTTTACTATTAAATCTTTATACCATTGAGCTTGCATCGTTAAATATTTGCTACAAAATATGAAATCAGAAAGTAAAGAGCTATTTAAATCTGAACATAAAACAGCTTTTACTAACATTTGGACGATTAAAGGTGACGTGCCTGTACACAATGAAGTATTCTGGTTAACAACTTTAATTACTTGATCAGTTAACCGGGCTTAGTTTCTGCCCGAGGATCGCCGCCGAGAAAACTACACAACATATTATCAGCTTCAACAAAAACTAAAAATATATGGTCAATTTATAGTTACATGTATACATGGGCCAGCTGAAGGACGCCTCCGGGTGCGGGAATTTCTCGCTACATTGAAGACCTGTTGGTGACCCTCTGCTGTTGTTTTTTATTTGGTCGGGTTGTTGTCTCTTTGACACATTCCCCATTTCCATTCTCAATTTTATACAGCCTCAACAAGGCCAAGGTACATCCAATATTGTATACAGTAGCTCTATAATTTTGTCTTATGACGTAATGACGGAAAATTACCCGTTTAAAATGACTGTGATATACAGTCTGTCAAATTTAAAGATATGAGCAGTGACTGCGAAACTAGTTGCAAGCACTTTATGCAGCTACTAGTATTTTACGGAAGCAGATATATGGTAAAGTTGTAATCCAATCAGATGAATATCCATTATCTAAAAACATTTCACTGGATTATTCAATTGAAATTATGCCACCTGCTTTAAAAACATTTCTGTATTGTCTTTTGGATGATGGCGCATCTGCGGCAGTTAATAAAGCGTATGATATTCCTATTGACAAAGTTCTTAGATGTATGGCTTTAGTAGAATGTATACTATCTATACATATTTTTTTTTTAACTCTTTTTCATTTAGGTTTATCATTACAAATGCACCGTATTTATGGACACACCTTTGATAATTATTAACAAGTTTGACTGATCAGGAGATAAGAAAAATTGAAAATGGGGCATACATTCTACATGGCATTATTTTTCTTCTGGGAGTCAACATTTTATCCAAGACAATGGAAACAGAAACAATAAAAGTTCTCCGTATGACTTTGGTTGGCTAAAAGGCAACATCGGTCCGGTATGATGTCATCCAACTTTCTGCAAGATTTGATCTGTTTACGCATTGGTTTAGGTATAGGGGAGAGTTGAGTTTTCCAAAAACATGTTAAACCCCGCCACAATTTTGCGCCTGTCCAAAGCCAGGAGCCTCTGACCTTTCTTAGTTTTGTATGATTTTTTATTTTAATTTCTTGAGTATATTTCGAAGCTTAGTATGACGTCCATTATCATTTCAAACTAGTACATTTTTGTTTAGGGGCCATCTGAAGAGCGCCTCCGGGTTTGGGAGTTTCTTGCTGCATTGATGACCCATTGGTGGTCTTCGGCCGTTACCTGCTTTTTGAACGGGTTGGTGTCTCTTTGACAAATCCCTCATGTCCATTCCCAATTTTTAATTCAATCTGTATTATACAGTGGATTCATTATTATTCGTTGGATACCAATTTTCGAGGGTTTCGTGGATACAGGTGAACCACGAATTTAAATGTTCAACGAAGTACATATTTTCATTAGGCTCTGTATACAGAGATTGGGAAAACCACGAAATCAAATATCCACGAAGTTGCAAGTTTTCAGCAATCCACGAAAATTGATACACACGAAAATAAATGAATCCACAATATAGTAGATCTTGTGTCCGCTTTGAGCAAAACCTCTGCTATACTGATATATGCCCATGCCAAGGAAGTTGTCTTTGTATGGATATGTTGAATGATCAGAATGATAAGATTACAAGTTAAGGGAGCTACCATTTGATTTTTATGAAGCTATAATAATCCGATATCGCAATATTCCGACACCGAAATGGTCCAACATCCCATTGGTCCGATAATCATTTAGTTTAGTTTAAACAATATTTTATTCAAATAAATTGAATTGGATTGGGCAACAGGCATAGCTTATGTAAGCCCTCTCCACGATAATCATTTAGGTTATACGCTAACGGAATTTTAACATAAGAAAGCCAAATAAAAGGTTCAATATTAGGATAACCTTGTCCACCGTTTGAAAGGGTGAAACAAGATATAAAAAAGTAATACTTAGTGCCAAAGTAGCTGAACGTCATCACTAGCGTAATTTAAAAAAAAGTACAAACTACTTTGTCAAGTGTTGTTGGATTAATTAGATATCTCAAGATACACAGCGGCCGACTAAAGTAAAATCAAACACAGTTTGACGTACAATGAGTGATCATATTTTCCTTGTGATGTTTTATATTAAAATTGTCAATTTGTTGATATAAATATACTAGTAGCACTTTCTCATTTTAGTAATGTTAATTAGTACTCTTATCATATCTGATTTAGTGATGTAAATGAAATTGCGGTTTGATCCAGACTCAAAATATTGCACTACAATAATAAAAAAAAAATCTGCCCTTTGGTTTTCTGATCTTGAAGCGGTTGGCAGGCTTTCAAACTAACAGGAGACCATACGCTTCCTCAATTTTAATGTACAGCTCATCGTGGGACTTTTCTGAACAATTAAAAATACGTCATATGTTATATGCTTCAAATATTTTGTTTCGGATTATTTATATCAAATTTGCATATATATGTTTGTAAATACGTACAATCAAATGATATGGAGGTATTTTAAGATTTAGATAATGCCAGGGCGACTACAGATACATTTGTTTGACTTAAATTAATGGTTGATTTTCAAAGACTCCGAGAGAAAACGTTACGTAACATGCGTTATCGTTAAAATCAACCAAAATTAATTAATACTATGATAGAAATATATTTTCCCAACAGTAATACAGCATTCCTATAAAAATGTTTCGTTTTTGCATTTGTTTTGACTCGATTTTTCTACTGGAAGTATCCGTGAATTGAAATTGCACCCATGACCTTTGATCTCGATTTAAAAAAAAATGCACCATAATTTCTTTTGACGACCGGGATATTTAGAAAGTACACATTCTTAGCTTTCCAGTGATATATAATTTAGCCGTGTGTTAGGTAGGTGCATTAATAATGTAAATTTCGCTCTCATATCACTCGCCTAACAGAGGCATGATGATTAATTTATCGTGGAAGGAAGAGAAGCGACACACAAAATGAGGTCTTCTCGTTTAATAGTATAGATAATATATCAAAATCTTCCCACATTCCAGACAAACACAACCTTAATTGGGACACCATGCATTTAATATGTCTTCCATATCAAAAAATATTAACTCAAATCATTGATACAAGGCAATAGAATTATGATCGTCATACAACCGATAAAAATGAAAACATAACTTTTTATAGATTCGAGCGTCACTGATGAGTCTTTTGTGGACGAAACGCGCGTCTGGCGTATATATAAAATTTAGTCCTGGTATCTATGATGAGCTTATTTATAATAAATTTGTAAAATATTCTGCGGAACCCAATGTCTCGTCTGATATTGCTGATGTCAGTGCAAAAGCGTAATTATGACTGGCTGTACATTTATCGATACATTAATCGGTAAAAAGAAAATAAAAAGTATTTCTGTAGATGCCTTTTCTTGATATTGAGGACACAAATCAAAAGACTTGTACTTTATTGTTAACAAATTAGACGCTTTAAATCAACTCACACTAAAGTAACAGGGAAATGAGGGAGGAGAGGGGGTCGGCTCGGACTGAGCGACAAAGCATCAATACTATAAAATGAGAATTTTCAGATGTTTTTTTTAGTGTGAATGATCAGTTGAACATATACGATTAGCAATCTTTTTTTAAGCAATTGCATTTTCTGATCTACCTCGCTCTTATAGAAAAAAAAACTGTTTGAAATATCTGTTTCACATGTGACGACGGATATGTTCCAGTTGTCGTCAACATAATACTGTCATCTTTTCCACCAATGTGAACTACCAAATAAAACCGAATCACTGGGTTTGTACTTTCAAGAATAACCCGACGGGTGCCATTCGTTGGGCAGAATCTCCTTACCTTTCTGGAGTACCCGAGACCCCCCCCCCCTGATGAATTTGTATTTTCAAGTCAAAGCGATCTATTGAGTCAGCCAATTGAAACGTTTTATTGTATACCCCTGCTACTGAAAGTTGGGGGGGGGGATATTGTTTTACCCCTGTCCGTCCATCCGACCTATTATGGTATATTGTTATTCTGCATACTAGTAACTCCTCCTAGAGTTGAATCATAGAATTTTGTCATTTTCTGGAAAAGGAGAAGGATCGATTATGCCCTAAAATGGTCCCCGTTTTTAGCTTTAATTTTAAATCAGGATTTATTGACCAATATCACAATGAATTATTGCTAATGCATTTGAGTAGATAGGAAATTTGTCTTTTTGTTGAAAAATGACGTTCCTGAGTTTCATTCATGATGTCTCAAATAGTACTCATTTTGATTTTTCACGAAAAAAAATCAATGAAAATGGCTAAATTTCCATTAATTATTGGGACAGGAAACATAGAGCGTATATGTCGACAAAAAAGATCTTACTTGCATCAAAGGAGCATTTCCAGTCCAACTCGAAACTCAATGCAAAGTCGAACTTTAATTTTAATAATGGCCTGAATTCGAAATCGAAGACTTACTCAAAGTTCAACTCGAACAGTAACTCGAACTTTAATTTGAGCTCTAATTCGATGGATGGCCATAATCATTCAAGGCACATACAACATGGAAATCTATCTAGAAATAGAACAGGTTTTTCCTGACTGGTCACGTGGTTTTACCTCATCAAGTAATGGGTGAACCACATAAAAGAATGACACGACCACATAAAATAATGAAACAAACACATCAAGTAGTGTAAAATCGACAAATGTTGAAACATCATTACGTAATGTTAAAACCATATAAAGAATAGACAAATCATCATTACGAAATAACAAAACCACATCATGTAATGACACAACTACATAACGTTAAGTCACATTCACATCAAGTAATGTTAAAACCATATTGACAAATGACAAAACTATATCAAGTCAATACGAAATCATAACGTGTAATATCGAAACATCATTAAGTAATGTCAAAACCATATTAAGTAAAGACAAAATATCATCGAGTAATAGTAAAACAACATAAAGTTATATCAGAGTTCCACATAAGACATCTGTGGCGTTCCATATATTACAGTCATATTGTTTCAGTTGTATCATTTAGTAATCAGTATTAATGTTAAGGAAAAAGGACATTTTAGAGGTATTACAGCCCTATTATTTCAGTCGTAACATTTAGTAATAATTATTTATGTTCGGGAGAAAGAACATTGATACAGTAGAGGTATTACAGTCCTACTATATCAGTCGTATCATTAAAAAATCAGTATTGATGTTATGTGGAAGGACATTGTAGAGGTATTGCAGTCCTATTATTTCAGTCGTATCATTAAATAGTCAGTATTGATGTTAAGGAGAAAGGATATTTAAGAGGTGTAAAAGCCCTATTATTTCAGTCGTATCATTTAATAGTCAGTACTGATGTTAAGGAGAAAGGACATTGTAGAGGTATTGCGACTCTATTATTTCAGTCGTATCATTAAAAAATCAGCATTGATGTTAAGGAAAAGGAACATTTTAGAGGTATTACAGCCCTATTATTTTAGTCGTATTATTAAATAATCAGTCTTGATGTTAAGGAGAAAGGATATTTAAGAGGTGTAAAAGCCCTATTATTTCAGTCGTATCATTTAATAGTCAGTACTGATGTTAAGGAGAAAGGACATTGTAGAGGTATTGCGACTCTATTATTTCAGTCGTATCATTAAAAAATCAGCATTGATGTTAAGGAAAAAGGACATTTTAGAGGTATTACAGCCCTATTATTTCAGTCGTAACATTTAGTAATAATTATTTATGTTCGGGAGAAAGAACATTGATACAGTAGAGGTATTACAGTCCTACTATATCAGTCGTATCATTAAAAAATCAGTATTGATGTTATGTGGAAGGACATTGTAGAGGTATTGCAGTCCTATTATTTCAGTCGTATCATTAAATAGTCAGTATTGATGTTAAGGAGAAAGGATATTTAAGAGGTGTAAAAGCCCTATTATTTCAGTCGTATCATTTAATAGTCAGTACTGATGTTAAGGAGAAAGGACATTGTAGAGGTATTGCGACTCTATTATTTCAGTCGTATCATTAAAAAATCAGCATTGATGTTAAGGAAAAGGAACATTTAAGAGGTATTACAGCCCTATTATTTTAGTCGTATTATTAAATAATCAGTATTGATGTTCGGGCAAAAGAACATTGTAGAGGTATAATATCGCTATCATTTCCGTCTTATCATTACATAGTCAGTATTGATGTTAAGGAGAAAGGACATTGTAGAGGCATAAAAGCCCTATTATTTCAGTCGTATTATTTAGTAAATAGTTTTAATGTTAAGGAGAAAGGACATTTTAGAGGTATTACAGCCCTATTATTTCAGTCGCATCATTTAATAATCAGTATTGATGGTCAGTAGGAAAGACATTGTAGAGGTGTTACAGCCCTATTATTTCATCAATAAATATTAATAATTAGTACTGAATAAACTCATCATACTCACCAGGACTAAATTTTGTATATACGCCAGACACGCGTTTCGTCTACCAAAGCCTCATCAGTGACGCTCGAATCCAAAAAAGTTAAAAAGGCCAAATAAAGTACGAAGTTGAAGTGCATTGAGGACCAAAATTCCTAAAAGTTTAGCCAAATACAGCTAAGGTAATCTATGCCTGAGGTAGAAAAGCCTTAGTATTTCAAAAATTCAAAATTTTATTAACAGTTAATTTTTAAATATAACCATATAAATGATAAGTCATGTCAGCACAAAAAAGTGCTGACTACTGGGCTGGTGATACCTTCGGGGAAATAAATCTCCACCAGCAGTGGCATCGACCCAGTGGTAGTAAATAAACTTTATAGATACCAGGACTAAATTTTGTATATACGCCAGACGCGCGTTTCGTCTACAAAAAACTCATCAGTGACGCTCGAATCCAAAAAAGGTAAAAAGGCCGAATAAAGTACGACGTAGAAGAGCATTGAGGACGAAAATTGAAAGGTGAAAAGACATTGTACAGGTATAAAGACCATATTATTTCAATCGTGTCATTGTTTCATTAGAATTATCATTTAATAGTCAGTATAAATGTTAATCAAGGAGGATCTTGTAGAGGTATTACAGCCGTAGTATTTCAATTGTATCATTGAAAGGTCAGTATAAATGTTAAGGATGAATTATATTGAAGAGGTAATACATCCCTATTATTGCTGCCTATTATAAAAGTCTAGTAATCAGTATTGATGTTATGGGGAAGAACATTGTAGAGTTATAATAGTCCGGTTTTTATCAGGCCTATCATTTAATAATCGTTATTGATGCTCAAGAGGAAGGACATTGTAGAGGTTTTACAGCTCTATTTTTCAAGTCGTATCACTAGATTATCAGTATATATGTTCAGGAGGAAGGACATTATAGAGGTAGAACAGCCCTACTATGCCAGTCGTAACATTTAATAATCAGTACTGATTTTGAATAGGAAGGACATTATACAGAGATTAATACATGGCCTTTTCCATATCGGCCCGGGTATCATCCAGAGACCCCTATATCAGCCCGAGACGTAGTCGAGGTGCTGATATGGATCGAGGGATGATACCCGGGCCGATAAGGAAAAGGCCATATATTAATCTCTTTATCATATACTAGTACTTCCTACAATTGTTTCATGTATGGCAAATTGACAAATAAAATAATTAAAACAGTCAAAAACTTTACATATAAGTTAAATTATGAATCAAACAAATACAGTTACTATAACTGCCCAACAATAACATCACTACCTCCTTATTTATTTATGTTACTAATTCCTATAGACTGAGGCATTGTTAAACATTGAAAATTTGGAAGAGTTTTAGGATTATTATTACTCCATGTTTGTTGCACTATGAATGATTCATAATTGTTAATGGCATTTGTTAGTAAGTACTAAACTATCCCGACAAGAGTTCCTGTAAATTTTGACGTCGTCATAAAAAAATTTGTGACGTCACAATCGAAAAGTGAACAACCGATACTGGAAATACCGAAAGTAACTTCACGAGAACCACTATTATTGGTTTTGTGCACGATATGCCCCTGACATGGGTTATCAGCCTGGGTGGGAAATTATGGCTGGTGTACATCCGCTCATTACACATATGCAAAAACTATCATATCAATGATAAGTATATGATAAATAGGTATATCACATACTTAGACTAAATAGCATATGATTTTTACCGTATGATAATAGCATTACATTTAAGTATATTCCATAATTGGTGCTTAGCGGGCCGATATGAAAAGCTTATCACATGCTTCGATTGCTATCACATGTCTTTCCGTAAAGTTATCACATGGCATTCCGGTGATACTCGTAAAAATTCCGGAAAATACATCTCAATGCTACGTTTTCAGTGAAAAACATTACAAAGTAGTGTACAAAACGATTATTTGAATACTGGAAAGGATATTGTGTAAAATAATACAATAAAAATAAAAAAAAAAATTAAATAAATGCGTTTTAAAAGTTTTTCTGAAACATAATTTAGAAAGTTACTTTAAAAAAGTTGACTTTTCAAAAGAATGTTCATTATGTATATTGTTGAATTATTTTTTTGTCGATTCGTCCATATTAAAATAATTTTTTTTCTGTTGCGGTATTTGATAGAAAGATTTCATATTGAATGTATCAAATTTTGGGTCCGACGACCGTGAACTTTTTACTCTTTCGACTTCTTTTTGGGAACCAAGTAAAAGAATCAATATATGAATCTGTTATTTTTCCCTACTATTGAAGCATATGATAAAAAGAACATAACATGTCATTTTTCATATCGCACGTATTATCAGCCCTCAGTCAATATCAGCCCTCGAGCCATGCGGCTCTTGGGCTGATATTAAACCTAGGTCTGATAATACATGCAATATGAAATAATGTAATAATCTGAATATTACAGCCCTACTATTTCAGTCGCATCATTTGATAATCAGTATTGATGGTCAGTAGAAAAGACATTGTAGAGGTGTTACAGCCCTATTATTTCATTAATAAACATTAGTAATTAGTACTGATTTAAAGGAGAAAGGACATTGTACAGGTATAAAGACCATAGTATTTCAATCGTATCATTGAATCATTAGAATTGAAGTTCATATGGACGGACATAGTAGAGGTATTACAGCCCTGTTGTTTTAATTATATCATTGAATAGTCAGTCGACATGTTAATCAGGAAGGATCTTGTAGAGGTATAACAGCCCTAGTATTTCAATTGTATCATTGAAAAATCAGTATAAATCTAAATATATAGGGTGAAAAAGGGGAACATTCAGAATTTAACCAAATTTGCTTTATTTCACAGATTGTAAAGTAATTAACTCAAATAAGAAGTTTTATAAATATTTATTGAAGATTGATAGAATCCTGGGCCTTAAATATGATGACTCAGCATAAATTCACAGTTTACAGTATGCATAGTTTACTTAAAGTCCTGGATACAAAATTAAATCATAATATTTGCATATTTGTAAGTTAAATTGTTAAGAAGTGCTTATATTTACTCTTCGCAGTCATTGAAACTCATAGATCCTTCTTGAATATTATTTATGGGGTATTTGTGTCCTTTTGATAACCCAAAAGTAACACCTAAATCTGCTTTTTTGTCACCACAGCATAATAAATACAAGCTAGAAAAACAAAAATATCCCAAGAAAACTTACAATAGTGTGTTCTATCCTGAATATGTACTAAATATTCCAAATTACTAGAAACAGCAGACTGATTTAGGAAATTTGAGGCCCCAGGGGCAAAAAACATAGAAAATTGCCTACCCCCTGGGTCATAAAACAAATAATTTAACTTGTAAATGCTATAATTTTATGATTTTAAAGTTCTTGATTTAGAAAACAATAAGTATGCTTGGAAGTTATGCAAAAATCAGATGTTAGCAGTCATCTCTACAACATTTTAAGTGAATTTATATCTCAGACTGGTATCTGCATACATACAACTATTGCAAATATGGCTTTGTTTGAACACTTCTAGTATATATAGTAGCTAAATTGTGTCAGATATATGGTTACAGATGATACTGTTGTGACAAGAATTCTAAATTGATCATTTGAGGCAGAAAATGTGTTCTTTAATTGACAAATAGGCATACAGTAAGATGTGGACTGGAGATAGAGGCTGGATTGGATACTTTATATAATCTTGAATGTTGTAATGATTGACTGCTAAACATTACATTTATGAGATTCTGATATGGTTTCAATATGTAATCAAAACAGTTTTAACAGGTTTTAGTCATTTTTTATCAGAAAATATGCAAATAGAGTATGCTGGCAATAATTCAAGTCTTGTTTTCAAATTCTTTAAAAAATTGAAACAGGGGAGGGGGTATAAAATGTATAGTAAAGAAAAACTTAGAGTATACACAGTGATTTCTTTAAGACTTTAATTCTGATAAATGAGTATTAATGTGAGAAAAAAATGATTTTAGAGAGTTTTCTATTTGAATAAATGTCTGTATAGGTTGCATTTTGTAAATACAGCTGTTTCTCAAAACACGCCTCTTTTGGGGAGTAATTGAATATTCATAGAAAATTAATTTTGTTTACATACTGGTTCCCAGTTATGCTCTCTGTATTCCATATCGCAGAGACAGAACTTGGGAATGTTACCAGTAAATAAACACGTGCATATTGTTTACATTGAAATCTGTGATCACCTTTCATTCGAGGTAGGGGTAGTTAAGAAAATTAGTGTAAGTTTAAACTCTGAGAAGTTCAGGGCATATAAACGTTGAAAATATGCCGCACAGCCCTATATTTTGACCTTTGAAAAAAAATTTGGTGCATATGAACTTTCAATTCTAGGATAAGATTTTTTTCAAAACTTCATAGTAAAAGTGGTACAGTTTTAGCCGTAAAAGGAGTTCCTATGGGAAATTGCATTGTCAATATTTACAGAAATGCAACCTAAAGGAGGAATTATATTGAAAAGATAATACATCCATCTTATTGCAGGCGTATCATTAAATAATCAGTATCGGTTTTCAGGTGGAAAGACAATGTAGAGGTATAACAGCCCTAATATATCAGTCGTATCATTAAGTAGTCAGTATTAATGTTTAGGAGAAAGGACATTGTAGAGGTATTACAGCCCTATTATTTCATTCGTATCATTATATAATCAGTACTGATGTTCAGGAGGAAATACATTGTAGAGGAATTACAGCCCAATTATTTCAGTTGTATTATTAAATAACCAATATTGGTGTTTATGTAGGAAAGACATTGTAGAGGTATTAAAACATCCCAATTAATTCAGACGTTTCGTTAAATAATCAGTAGTGATGTTCAGAAGGAAGGACATTGTAGGCTGCACATTTACAGCTGTTTCTCAAAACACGCCTCTTTTTTGGAGATCTTGAATATTCATAGAAATTTAATTTTGTTTACATACTGGTTCCCAGTTATGCTTTCTGTGTTCCATCTCACAGAGACATAACTTGGGAATGTTACCAGTAAATAAACATGTTCATATTGTTTACATAGAAATCTGTGGTAACCTTTCATTCGAGGTAGGGTAGTTAAGAAAATTAGTGTTTGTTTAAACTGTGAGAAGTTCAGGGCATATACTTTATTTGGCTTTTTAAAACTTTTTTGGATTCGAGCGTCACTGATGAGTCTTTTGTAGACGAAACGCGCGTCTAACGTATATATAAAATTAAGTCCCGGTATCTATGATCAGTTTATATATAAACGTTGAAAATATGCCGCACAGCCCTATATTTTGACCTTTGAAACAAATTGTGGTGCATATGAACTCTGAATTCTAGGATAAAAAAAAATTCAAAACTTCATAGTAAAAGTGGTACAGTTTAAGCCGTAAAAGGAATTCCTATGGGATATTGCATTGACAATATTTACAGAAATGCAACCTGTAGAGTTATTAAAACATCCCAATTAAATCAGACGTTTCATTAAATAATCAGCATTGATGTTAAGAAGAAAGGACATTGTGGAGGTATTACAGCTCACTAAATTCAGTCGTTTCATTAAATAATCAGTATTGATGTTCAGGAGAATGGACATTGCAGAGGTATTACAGCCCTATTATGTCGGTCATTTATTAAATAATCAGTATTGATGTTAAGGAGAAAGGACATCGTAGAGTTATTAAAGCCCTACTATTTCAGTCATATCACGAAATAGTACGTATTGATGTTCAGGAAAAAGGACATTGTAGAGGTATTACAGTTAAAAAATTCAGTCGTATCAATAAATAACCAATATTGATGTTCAGGAGGAAGGACAGTGAACAGACATAACACTCTATTTTTGCAGTCGTTTCATTAAATAATCAGACTCAGTATTGATATTAAGGTCTATGACCCCTTCTGTAGCCCTTTTGGTACGAGTTTTTCAAACTTCAATTGTATAAACACTACAGATATAATGAATAATAGAGATAGGCTATTTTGTACACATGCCAAGGGGCAACTTCATGCAAAGCATTATTATATACTGTTTCATAGCATTTAATAGAAAAATAGTACTTTGTGGCAAATAAACCAAGATTTTTATAGAAAATCCACAGCCTTTAATAGAGATTTTTGTTATTAAATTTGAAACATAGATTACTCCCTTGCTTTTCTATGATGTGCTAGTGTTATTTTTTTACAAAAAGTTCAAATTAACCTGTAAATTCCAAATTAACTCGTGCTGAGTCACTAAAGTCGAGCGCACCCTAAAAGGTGTACTTGATTTGGTCCATATTTTTATTTGTTTTAACCAATAACTACATTAATAAACTTGATTTAAGGAATTCAATACTAGCACTGCATGCAATAATCCTATATCTATCAGTCATCAAATTGCCAAATTAATTTGAGAGTACAAGGATAAAGGCTGTTGATTTTCTATAAAATTTCCATATGTTTTAGCATTGAATCAACACAAGGGTACATAATCCTAAAGGAGGAAGAACACTGTAGAGGTATTACTCTTCACCAAGAGGTGTAATCTTCTGTATAATCCTAAATATAGCTGTTTACAAGATTACAAAGATAAGTTGACCAATCCCACCCCCTCAAATGAACGAGACGAGGATTTTTATTTGAAACAGCAGATGACAGTGGATAAAGATTTCAAGATTACAATTTAAAATCAATATAATACGTACTTTGACTTCATCTCTGTGGGTTGCGACACACAATATTTTCGGATACTCTTCATTTTCAGCAAAATTCTTGCAATATGTGAGGACGGAATTGACCCAATGGATAAGATACACTACAAAACAAAATACATACATTTAATTGAACAGGGTTGTCAAATATTACCTAACCGGAGAAACTAGATTTTCATGGAGTGGGCAATACTCACAGAAACAGGTAATATTGGGCACTAATCAGCAATATGATTTTTTAAGATTATTTCAACCCAGAATATTAAAGACCTGTTGTAGTTTTATAGTATTATAACTAAATATATAAATTTCATACAGATATCTATTTCTAGAAGAATGAAAATTGAATTTCCTTCTCATCCCCATTAATTCTATATTTGCAGAATACATTGACGGATACCTTGTTGATTTTAAAGCATAATTTCAATAATTTAAACTTTGAAAAGCATCTTATTGCAGTGTTTAAGTGAATTGTAAATTTAAAATGCTATGCAATCAAATTGTTTAATAAACACCCTTTAGGGTCATACCATTTACACTTATAGAAATGAAAAGGCTGATTCTCGTTATATAAACACATTTGTGTTTTGATCTGAATAATTACGTATTAATTAGTGATGTGCATATAATAGACTTTAAGAAGAACTATTGAGAAAGGCTTTTTCTATAAATATTTGCCCAATGTGTCATCATGAGCACGTGTCTCAGAGATGCTAAAATAATACTCATACACTAGTATTATAAAATTCTCAAACAAGTTAACTTATTTATACTCAAAACATGTTTATAAATATTTTAAATGTATTGCATTTGTGTTTGATCACTTAATATTCTTTAAAATGCAGGCCAGTATCTTATGTTACCGAGTATTGCCAAGTATTACCCGGTAAACCCCAGTAAAACGGGTTTCCTAGTATTTCCCACTGGGCTGGGCAATACTCACAAAAACCGGGGTTTTTTGCCAACCCTGATATTGAAAGTACGAATTTACATCCCGGTATAACAAACAAAAAATAGGTATAGAAATACTATTACTTCTTATCTTTTAAACTAAAGATACCTTCTAAATTATAATAGCCTTGTTTAGATAGAAAAAAGTGTGTATGGCTGTTTTCAAAATATGGGTCCCTGTCAAAGAATACTTCTGTTTTGCCCTCTAAGTTGGTGTAGTAGCCTTTACAAATAAATTTATAGAACTGAAAGGACACTTTGTCCCTTTTATACAGTATAAGTTGCCTCAATTCATTTGTATAGTCAAAATACAGGATACACCATTTTGATTCATTGACAAAACTCACATTTTAAATATTCGAGATCTTTCGTCATCAATGTGAGAATTCATTGTACACTCGTAACTAAGTGTGTTTTGATGAATTTGCTTTGTGTACAATAAATTTGTTTAATACAGGAGAAATAAATAAACTGGTTTTTCAAGACAAAGTTATAACGCATTTGTTGAATGGTCACAAGCACGACAAGGTACTTACAAATTATGACAGATATTTGTTCATTATGAAGCAATGCTTTATTTTCATTAACTTCGTAAGATCGTACTATCCAGTTTTTATTCTAGTCAGCTTTGAATGTTTGACGATATGGGGTTTAAATTGAAGAGACCATTCCTTTGTTAAATGAAGTTGATAATACATCAATGGAAAGTTTTGGACCTGTATTCAAGAATTAATTATTTCAATCCAGTATTACAATGAAACTCGGTCTTCTCTTGCACTGAATTTTAATGTGCGTATTGTTATGCGTTTACTTTTCTACATTGGCTAGAGGTATAGGGGGAGGGTTGAGATCTCATAAACATTTTAACCCCGCCGCAATTTTGCGCCTGTCCCAAGTCAGGAGCATCTGGCCTTTGTTAGTCTTGTATGCTTTTTAATTTTAGTTTCTTGTGTATAATTCGGAGTTTAGTATGACGTCCATTATCACTGTACTAGTATACATATTTTAAGTGGCCAGCTGAAGGACACCTACGGGTGCGGGAATTCTCGCTACATTGAAGACCCATTGGTGGCCTTCGGCTGTTGTCTACTCTATGGTCGGGTTGTTGTCGCTTTGACACATTCCCCATTTCCTTTCTCAATTGTATAATCACCAAAATACTGAACTCCGAAGTAAATTCAATCAATAAGCTATCACATTCCTCTACAGGTATTATAAGTAGAAAATCGCGGGTTATGTTGCAGTTAAAGTTGATGTGTTTCCTTTGATTTTAGTTTGTAACCCGGATTTGTTTCTCTCAATCAATTTATGACTAGTGAACACCGGTATAAAATAGTGGGTTACTATGTATGACGGAATGATGGTATAGTACCGTTATATTGACAAAACTGTTTCAGTGAAACAAGGCCGTACGGTGACCTATAGTTGTTAATGTCTGTGTCATTTTGGTCTCTTGTGAACAGTTGTCTCATTGGCAATCATACCACATCTTCTTTTTTTATATTAATTGGTTCATGTGGCAATACTACAGTTCTAGCAGATAGATAAAAATGCAGTATGTATTTGAATGCATCTTAAAATACGTTATGTGTATATAATTGGACAAAATATTCTTTGTTTTTAAATGAACAATATACTATTGTATGTAAAGGGACCATTCTCTGTTTGTAGATACAATAGACAATATATTTCATTCATACATATTAATTTACCCGCAGTGTTTCGTTGATTCTGACAGCCAGGGAGCTCTGTATAATCTAGTATTTCTTCGTATATCCCTTTGCTACCATTAAAGATCAGCAGAAATGTGCCTCTGCTTGAAATAAAAAGTTGGTGAGTCATGTGGTAGACTTTTTGTCCACCGAAATCCCACAAATCTATAGGTACAATTGCCATTTCGTAGTGCCCTTTTTGGCATTGAGAACGCACAAGCTTAAGTATGTCCTCTTCTGACATATCCATGGCACTCAAGTTTTCGTCTCTCTTAGTTTTGTCCATCTTTGCACGTCTATCATCTAGAGTTACGGTATGCGAGGGTGTTTTACCTATTAACAAACATTTTACCTTTTGTAAGAAGTAATACTTTAGAAATCATATAAAGTTCAACAAACAAAGATTGTTTTTTATGTTCGTTCAGATACGCGTTTGGGCAAGTGATCAAAAGTATCACACGTCTGTCATCGAACATCTATGAACAAGCTTGTGTCCTTATAACGATACTCTAAATGGCCATGTGTCATTTGCAATACATAAGTTTTCTAAAAGCATAGTTGTACATTTGTTATGGGCTCAAATGAAACAAGTATGCGATTTGAATTTTTCAATGATAACAACATATTACGTCCATGACGCCTGTAATGATCATCTGCTATATTTTAACCAACTACTACAATCCAACAGAATTGGAAACGGCAATTATGAGGGCCAAAATCCTGTCTCCCTGTTTATTCCTGCTAGACTAAGTGTCTGTTTATCTATTGGAGTTTTCAAATATAAAGTATAACACTAACTTTACTACAAATTGCTATTCACCTTTGATTATACAGCTGTTTTTAATTTTCATTAATTTGTGTCAAAACAGTAAGAATATAAAAACAAAATCGCTATTTAAGTCGAAGAAACATGAACCCCACCAAAAACCAGCGGATAACTTAACTTAGCCGTCAGTTTCATTCTAGAAACGTACTTCTATTTTATTTAGGGGCCAGCTGAAGGACGCCTCCGGGTGCGGGAATTTCTCGCTGCATTGAAGACTTATTGGTGACCTTCTGCTGTTGTCTGTAATATGGTCGGGTTGTGTCTCTTTGACCCATTCCCCATTTCGATTCTCATTCTTTTTCGAGATAAAAAAAAACCACCAGGCAATAACTCCTTAAAGGTCAGCTAATGTTTTCCGCCATGATGAATCATCTGTAAATCTTAGTTTCCTACTTACAGTATCTCCCTATGGTTTTATAACATATTTTAATAAAAGATAAACATATGAGTGTGCATCCTCAAGGAAAGGGAAATGTTTAATCAAACAAAGACTATCTGATCTTATCAGAGTGACAGACACCAAATTAAAATTAAACGTCTGTCCTTTCACATATATCTAAATAAAATAATAGAATGATAAGCCATGTACTCAAACTCTTTTTGAATATCTATTATCGTTTGTTTAACTTTGAGTTTCCTGCTTTTACAACAAAAATTACCCAATTTTAACCAAAAGACAGATCAAACATTTATGATACCTTTTCATTCAAAATAGAATAATGGGTTTAACTTTAATTATACGAACATTTCTTGGTATCCCACGAATCATGCTGCATCCTCAGTAAATAAGGGTACGTTATATCGTATGCAGTCTGTATGATACCTACATCACTAATCCACAAAACTACCACAATAAGACATGCAACAAAATGACATGTAAGAAATGACATAAAAGCAAGTGTTCGCAAGGTTTATATTAACTTATACTGATTCTAGTAATACAACTTCCCGTTGTACGTACGTGAATTTTTTAAACTTTTTTTTTATTATTTCTTCGACACATTTTTTAAAGATTTCCCTTGTTAATATCTGCCCCATTTTATGATTATCAAACCTATCAGAAGACCATTGTTTCCATATAAATTTACACATTATCATACAATAACTGTACCTTTAAACGCTTTCTGTATTCGATTAGGGAGATCACGGAAAAATTGGATCATCGACTTGTTTTTGACTTCATGTGACACATTGTCCTGAGATTTTAAAGCACCTTTGTTTGGCATATTTTTGCTATGTTTTACTGCATTTGGATCTTTTATGTCCTCAACTGATGTTATACCACCTGTTGTAGCTGCCACTTCTTTACTCCTAAGTAAGCTTTGTACTGTTGCGTCCAATATGGTTCCTAATAACGAATAATCTGTCTTATCAAAAACAATGGTTTTTTTTTGGGGGGGGGGGATAATTTTCAAACTTTATAAGACAATATATATTGTAAAAATGTGAGGAAAACAACTTTACTTCAATGAATATACACACTGTTGTACTTTTGATTTTACGATATGATTGGGAGAGGGTGGGATTGAAGCGTGAAACTTGCTTTTACTACTATGTGTGGTGACTGAACATGGTCGAACTATCTAGAAATCCTTGTGTTGTGAAATGATGTTTATCTTTGTTTATTTTATTCCTCCTGTCGGTAAGTGATTCTAGTTGGTATAGTTTGCTGTATTGTAAAATATTATATTTCTTACTGCAACCCTTGTTCATGTATAAAAGACAGCAGTACACAACTTGGACTGTAGGTTTTTCAACTATTTGAACGTACTACACTCAATAAAAAAATACCATCATTCCGTGTTAATTGTTAATAAAAGAATTGATAGTTTTGTACCTCAAAATAGAAATGAGCGTATTGCATAATAATTTGTGAAAGTGTATCGCAATGATTTGGAATTCCTTTTGTTCAGTTTAGGGATTAATAACATGTGAGTATATTTATCTCCTGGAAGTCATTTGCATTGATTTTATCTAGAGTATTTAGTGTTGAATGCTGTGTCATCTTAAATGACGACGATATAGAAAGCAAACTCAAATGATATGTAGTTTACTGTTAATAGAGAAACGATGTTAATTTTTATCAGATATATCAATCCATATCATTGCAAAGGTTGCATTTGAAACCCATATATTGTATCTGTTAAACACCAAGACAAGACACAATGTACAAACAATTCAAACAACAGCCTTTCAAATGTACAAAACAGTAAAACAATAAGTATGGTAAACAGCAACAAACGATAACCACTTATACAGACTTCAACAACTTCTTTGATAACTCATATCAGATTATACTTATATAAGTATCAGTAGTATATTTGATACAACTCAAAAAGAAATAAAATGTGCATGTACCCTAGCTCCTACCAGATGATGCCGATAGCGATATCTGTAGTATATACTTAATACAACTCAGAAACAAATTTAACGTACCGGTTATCTGCTACCAGATAATACAGATAGTAGTATCAGCAGTATATACTTGATACAACTAAACAAAACGTTATCGTCTACCTTCTTCAACATAATATTAATACCAGTAGTATATTACATTTATTTTATTTGTACTGTATTCCCGACAAGTAATGTTGTCATTTTAGAAGTATTTTCAACAATAAACGGGAGATTTGGGGAGCCATGAAAAAACACTATTTTGTATTCAGGAGTCCTGTAACAAGTAAGGAATATGGCAGATGGTATTAACTAGTCTGTTTTTATGTATGTTGGGTTTTTTTGTAGCAGTTCAGCGTTTCTATGTTGTTCCGTTGTTTTCCTCTTATAGTTGATGCGATTCCCTCAGGTTTGGTTTGTGACCCAGATTTGTTTCATTTAAATCGATTAATGACTATTGAAATGCGGTATGCTACTATTGCCTTTATATGCTTATATACTTGATACAACTCGAAAACAAATACATCGATTACATTCTACAAGATTATACAAATATCAGTATCAGTAGTATGTACTTATACTTAATGCAACTAAAAAAAAAAGAAGTGATCGGCTACCTTCTACAAGATAACTCAATAACATTATCAGAAGTATTTAATTGATACACATAAAAACTATCGGCTACTTTCTGTCAGATAATATCAATATTAGTTTCAGTAGTATATTCTTGATATAACTCAAAATCAAATTAAAACTTACACTTCTCCCTGAAACATTTTCAGTCATCCATATGTTATATTTTTTGCAATAGTGGTTCATGTTTTGTAATAGGAATCTAATTAGTTTAAAGTGTACATGGAAGTCCTACTCTTTCACAAATTGAGATTCTAACTCGATGATTGGTTCAAAGTGTAACTCGAACTTCGACCTACTATAAATCATATTCTAACTCAAACATTGACAAAAAAATGTTTTATCAATCTTAGCTCTACACCAAACACATTGTTACAAAAGTATATTTATGATCGAACTTTGATCTGAAGTTTAAATCGATTAATGACTATTGAAATGCGGTATGCTACTATTGCCTTTATATGCTTATATACTTGATACAACTCGAAAACAAATACATCGATTACATTCTACAAGATGTCGTTTCTGTGTGTGTTGCATTTTAACGTTGAGTCGTTTGTGTTTTCTCTTATTTTTGAGATATTGAGATCAGACGTGGCACGGTACTTGTCTATCCCTAATTCATGTATTTGGTTTTCATGTTATATTTGTTATTCTCGTGGTGTTTTGTCTGATGCTTGGTCCGTTTCTGTGTGTGTTACGTTTCGGTGTTATGTTGTTGTTCTCCTCTTATATTTAATGCATTTCCCTCGGTTTTAGTTTTGTTACCCCGATTTTGTTTTTTGTCCCTGGATTTATGAGTTTTGAACAGCGGTATACTACTGTTGCCTTTATTTAAATCCCATTCTTAATCAACTTTCATCAATCTTTACTCGAACTTAACACAATACTCTATGTTTCATTTAAATAAGCCATCTACTATTATTTATTTTTTTAAATAACACATACCATGCTCTAAGAAAATCCAACAACGTTTTTTTATGTCCATTCCAGCCCTCCCTAGGTATATCCATATACCATCCGTAGATTTCCATTCTTCTGTAACCTTATCTCCTACTAAAATTTTAGCTATACTTGTTTTTCCGACCGCAAATGGACCAATCAAGAAAATCCTATTCCAGTAGCATTTGTAGGCCCCGCTTATTAGCAGACCTTTAAATTCCTTGTCAGAAAATATTTGTATGTGTTCTTCAGTGCCTGTAAAATTATAACCGAACTTAATATTTATTACAAAAAAAAAAGGATTCATTTTGGAAAATAAATCTGTCAATTAAAGAAAAGCCAATATTTTTAGCAGCTTCAGTATTAGACAGTGAAAACGAATTTCAGAACTCAAGGTAAAGTAAGACTAAAAACTATCATTAGACCTGTCATTAGATAGAGTTGCATATACCGTCACATGTACACAATAAAAATCATTATCATATACTTTCAGATCAAATATCACATAACTTACCCTCACTAAAGTATGTGTTCATTTGACTTTGATTTTTTTGGCTGTTATTTTTTGGTTCCTTTCATCAGTCATAAAGATTTTATAGTTTGTTTTTTACTAGTTCATCTTCGACTTTTAAATTGTTGGCCTGGAAATTAATCGAGGAAAGAACTATGACGAATACAACATATATCAAAGTTTTAGCCGCTTTTACTTTTTATCGATATCTGACTCTTTATTTGGTTCTGAGCGTTCCTGATAAAGATAAATCCAGAAAAGTGCTATGGACGAAAAATATTTTAAAGTGTCATGCTCATCCCTTAATACAAACTTTCGGCTTTGGGCGTTTCTGACAAAGGTATATCCGGAAAAGCGCTTTGTAGGCTTGAAATTACCTAACGTTGTATTTTCATCTTTTCTTGCACGATGTTTGATCCAAATATATCCATGAAAGTCTGAATATAAAAATCTTGGTACTTGTAAACAGTGCATGAGTGCTTTAAGTAATTTTCCGATACCATTGTCAGATTGAAGTCACTCTGTATATATTGTGTGTAAAATCTTGACTATTGATATAAAGAGACCGATAACAGATCTATAAATTGTTAAACAGTTCATCTATTTAACATAAAAACATTTCCGACCAAAATAAAATCCAAACTTTACAAAGAAATCGTGAAAAATTTAAGCATAACTAAACAAGAAGTGATTCCAGAAGATTTAAAAGTTCACAACACATGTCAAACCACGGGAAAGTTTTTAACAAAAGAATCTCATACTCCGCAGATAATATCACAAATGAAAGTATTACCAAACACGAATTGACTACCCCTTATTCGTTCAGCATAACATTCCAGTGTTCCAAACCAGTTATCAAATCATTAAAAGTGGTTGTTGAATCATTTAGTTACAGTTTCATAGATTTATATCATACATATGTTTTCGTCATATAAAAAATTAAACCTCTAGGAAACTTTGAAATACTTTTCTGCTGTGGGATTCTTGAAGAGGTAGGTAAGTCTTCTGTTGACATGACAGTCTACAATATAGATTAAGGCATGTTATAATCAAATGCAATATTCAACAAGATGCTATCACATGCCTGACTTTCTCACTGACAATCAATGCATATTCTTACTTAAAAAAAGGTTCTAGTATTTTTCATTGTTAGAGTTTCATTCTTGGTATACATTACTTTAAACAAGAAATTTGAGTCTTTACTTTGTTTAAATAGGTGTTCTCTGATTGTTTTAATTTATGTAAATAACTTGGATAAGATTTGTTTTATGATCAGTTGTGGAGCTTAATCAGTTATATCAAAGGTTTCAACAAAAGTAAACATGCAATTTTCATGAATAAAACAGAACTAATTGTGATGCACAATTACAATCAGTTTAATATTTTAAAAGTATTCCAATCAAATGCTTAGTTATTCTTTGATTGAACTAACACAGTAAAATCACACGTACCCATTTTTTGCGATTTTGGTAACTTTGACATCTAAACTAATCTTAACACGAAATGCATTTCATAAAATTGAGAATGGAAATGGGGAATGTGTCAAAGAGACCAACAGGTCTTCAATGTAGCGAGAAATTTTCGCACCCGGAGGGATCCTTCAGCTGGCCCCTAAAAAAATATATACTATTTCAGTGACAATGAACGCTATACTAATTTCCAAATTGTTCACAAGAAACTAAAATTAAAATAATACAAGACTAACAAAGGCCAGAGGCTCCTGACTTGGGACAGGCGCAAAAATGCGGCGGGGTTACCCATCATTGGAAAATTTAGTGCCATGTTGCATCTGTGTAGATATTTGTACATTGTGGAAGACTGAAGGTTGATCTTAACATTTTTCATTTTGATTGTGTTGTGTTTAAAGGTTGCTATCTGGACTTACTGTTAATGAACAACAACGATGATTTATATCAATATTATTCAGAATGCTTAGCTTAAGCTTTTTCTCGAATGAATTGATTACAATAATACATAATCACATGACAAAACTTTTATATGTTCCGTGTTCATTTCGTTTAAATTATTGATATGTTCTGTATACTTTTCAATACTTATGTCATCTACCATTTAATCAGATAGAACATGTACCTTGATGATTTCTTTCTTTTCTTTTCTTTTTTTAGAAAAAACCTGTCTGTATGTTTTTGCAGCCAGTTGGAAAGGAGTGTTACCCTAAATACAAAATAATAGTATGCATGTGAATCTTCACATATTCTTCTACCAATGTCAAGCATATTTAAAGCATTTATACTTATGGATATGCGTCCGTGAATATAGGGAAACCACAAATTTTACTGTTTAAGAAGAATACATTTTATATATCTAATTCTTGTATACAAATTTTTAAAAATACGTCGAGTCAAATACTCAGGAAAATACATTTTAATCCCAGTCCACGAAAATTTCTATTCAGCTGAAATACACAAATGTGCCAATTTTTTTTTTACTTACATTGTATAGGATATTGTTTCATTTAAATTATGTTGCATCTTTCTTATATATAATTTATCTAAATATCAGCCCTTGTCGGGATTCTAACTCATGTTGCTACGGTATCAAGGCACCATATCGCCTTGCACTACGTCCGACGCGCTAGACCACTTGACTCTAGGCTCAACATAAATAAAAAATAAAATGTAGGATGCAGTCACAAATATAAATATGTTATAAGGGGACGACCATTTGATATTCTGGGGTGGGGGGGGGGGGGGGGGTAGGGGGGGCAGGAGGATTTGTTTTGGATCGGTTATTTATTTTTGAAACTAAGAGGACATATTATTTATTTTCTGCACTATTGAAGCAGGAATTTTCATTTTCAGTAAAACAAGGGACTTATTATTAATTTTCACAACCATATTTATATTATTTGAAAACATACAATTTTTAAATCATGTTTTCATTATAAATAATACTTGTTACTATTATGTACCATTTAATCATGCAGAATTAATCATCCTCCTCTGCGGAAATGAATCTTCCAACCTGCTTAAACATGTATCGCATACTTAAATTACACGGTATTAAAGTTTGTCATATTGCTTTTTTAAAAAGTATTGCCAAATATTGTTCACCAAACTAAATTTTTTTAAGAAAGGTTTTGGAGCCGCTGAAGGCCTCAAGAAGGTATAAAATCGATCTTTCTTGGTGTTTCCCAGACACTTTCTTAATCTGAAAATGCAATTTTGTTTAAATAAATTTTTGATAATACTGGTCTCAAAGCAAAATGTGTAGATTCAGTGTAAGACTTAAGGTTTTGGGGACAACATCAAAAAACCAAAATGTAGGATAAAGCAAAAATGTAATTATAGATAGGTATGTAGCTGCTGGTCTTTTTTAAACTCATGATCAAGTTAATAACAAAATTACTAACTTACAAAAGGAATGCAACACTAACAGAATACAGAATGAACAACAGACAAATAAGTAAGAAACATTGATCCCGAAAAAAAGAGGCCATGTCCGTGGAGAACAGAATTAGCTTCTTGCAAGTCGCTTTTCGTGAAAACAATTTGATATGTACAGTAGACAAGCTTTTGGTTTTAAAATTTCCTACATGAGCCCATTTGCCTCAATGTAGTTACTTCCCTGTAACAAGAGTGAAGTAAGTGTTCCTGAGACAACACACAGTACCTCAAGTTAAATGAAATCAATTTTCAGACATTCGAAGTATATTCAAATAATATTTATACTTTTATTATTAAAAGATTTGGAATGTTTCCCAATTTTTTTTTGAAGAATCTCTCATACACTCGAATAGACCTGCTGAGTTATAATTTATTTTCAATACATATAAATCAGGTTATTTATTTTCATACAACCACAGAACAAACCATTTAATTTTGTGATTATCAAGGCTGAGTTATCTTTTTTTCAAAATCCTCCTCGACCATCTAGTCTTTACATAAGTAAAGATTTCGGTGTCCAGGTCTTCAGTTTTTATCTAGCGTCATAACACAGCCCATGCTATATAAGGCATGAAGATGCAATTTTTACAAATCAGCTGAGTTATCTATCGTAGAGGATCTTACATATCAATAAATACAGAAATAATTATACTATAAGTACCTCTGAACCAGTAACAACACTACGACAGATGTTGTCCATCGGATTAACAGTGATGGTGATACAAGGCTGAAAACACATTCTGTTTTGATATGACCGTCACTGATGAGTCTTATGCAGACGAAACGCGCGTCTGGCGTACTACATTATAATTCTGGTACCTTTGATAACTATCTGTATACATAATTCATCTTAATATCTATATACTTAGTATATATAAATATGTGTGCCTATGAGAGTCAACATATTTAAATAAATTAAAGTTATTTTAAACACTCAACGTATTGCTTGAATGATGTAACTGTCACAATTTTAATTGTGACAGTTATTACAGCAGTATCAAATAAAGGCAACAGAAGTTTACCGCTGTCCGAAATTAAAGTCATCAATCGATTGAGAGAATACAAATCCGGGTTACAAACTAAAACTAAGGTAACAAATCAACTATTAGAGGAAAACAACGAAACAACAGAAACAATAAAAGTAAAAAGAAAAAAAAGTGTGTCCCTAGTACACGGATGTCCCACTCGCACTATCTTTTTCTATGTTCAGTGAAATAGGGGCAAAAACTCTAATTTGGCATTAAAATTAGAAATATCATATCAAAGGGAACTTGTGTACTAAGTTTCAAGTTGATTGGACTTCAACTTCATCAAAAACAACTTTGACCAAAAACTTAAACCTGGAATAGAACAGACTGACGAACGAACAGACGGACGGACAGACAGACGGATTGACGGATAGATGGATAAACAGACAGAGGTAAAACAGTACACTCCCCTTTTGTAAAAGCGGGGGACCGGTATAAAAACGCAGTAAGAAACATACTACACAGTAGAATAAAATCAGCAAAATGCTATGTTATAAGAAATATTCCAATGAAAGATTCTGCTTCCTACCTCCGCAAAATAAAATCATAAAAAAACAAAAACAAAAAACATACACACACTAAATCCGACCAGTTTTTATTCCCATTTACAATAAAATTTTAATTAAATTTCATAATTATATAAACAGTTAACAATGAAATGAATAGTAAATCAGCTCAAAACATTACATGCACGTTCGTTTCATTCCAAATTGTCTATGCTTTCATTACATAGTTGACATCATGAATATATAATAAACATGTAATTTATAAGAAGTGACAACTAACAATATATACAAAATGTACGATATTTGTTTATAAAGTTACATCGTAGTACACCATTATCAAATTGACGAATGCATTGGTTTCGTGCCTTAAAAAGTACATAACTTAAACTCTTTTTATTGTTTTTAAACGTAAATACACTGATATTTAACATTTTAAGCTATAGGACATTTGTATAATCACTCGATAAAACACAGACGCACTCAAAAAAGCCCGGACTGCTTTCGAAAAAACCGAACCTGATAATATATTTTTATCTTAAAAACTAAACCACTTTGTATATCCGTGTAGTATGTTAAACTCAAACGTCTGTATCACGTCTTGTCAGAAAGGAAGTCTGTTTGTTTACATTTTTGATCATAATCACTCGAAAAAAAGTGGTCACACTCGTAAAAGCCCGATCAAATCACTCGAGAAACCACGATCCTATCAAGTCAATTCACACTATTGCAAAGTTATACCATGCCAATTAACTTATACCACTAAAATTCAACTCAAATCAACTTTAACTACTTTTGGAATTCACAATATAATTCTGTCTGATAGACTATATTGTATGGAGAGTTGTCTCATTGGCACTCACACCACATCTTCCTATATCTATCAGAGACCATGTGTCAACTTACAACAGAGACAGACTAGACGGCATACTATATTAAATGACATGTTCATTGTATGTATACAATTGAATGAAAGAAATAAAATTTAACATTATGTTATCCCTCTGACACCCAAACTGCTGATCGTTTTAATTTGTCGGAAATCAAACTTTGATCTGACAAAAAAAAACAACAATATCCCATGATCCCTGAACGATTTCTTTTCAATTTTATTGACAAACCTTGTGTAAAAAAGTTTTATCATGATTGTATGTCTAAATAAACAATATAAATATTTGTATTTGTTTTTATTCCAGCTAGATTCCAATTCTTGTCTTTAACTGCACATCATCACACGGCCGACACTCGGCTAACCGAGAGTTTGGTCGGTTAATCTAAATTGAGTATGCGGCTATATCGGCGGTTGGTCTGTTAATCGGGTTGGCTAAAGTCTGTTAATCAGGTGTTATCGAGAAAATCATTGCAAGGTCAGTATGTTTCATTGTATAACATTTTAATTATATTTATATCATAAAAACTATTCATGTCTGACAAAACGATTTGGAGTACTAAATCCAGTGGTGTAATTATTTTTTTTCTAGCTTCAATAAACGATCTATAAAATGAAAAGGCGAGTTACTCATCAGTAAATTTATACACATTTTACACACACAAAATGTACACAAAAATGACAAGTTGGTTGAGTTTACTTGCATGCAATATTTTGAACATCGAAAAAAGACAGGCATTATGTTTGTGTACCATATTAACATCAATATGTAAAAAATCTACACGAAAAACTGTATTTTGGTGACATAAATCAATTTTTGATAAAAATGTGGTCTGTTAATGGGGTCGGATGTATAAAACTCGGTCTGTTAATTGGTCTGTTAAGAGTTATGAATGACATTACAAGCATAATTTAATTGCTATATGGGGTGTTATCTGAATAAAGGGATAGACTCAAGATTAGTGGCTAGAATATATGGAAACAACACATGAACAATGAAACATAAGTTTAGACAATGGAATCTGAAAATTGATAGAAATGGTTTCAAAAAGTGTAATATCAAAGTAATATTAATTTCAAAAGACAATACATACCGGAAATAAACTCCTCATAGATACCAGGATTGAAATTTTATATTTACGCCTTATATTTACGCCAGACACGCGTTTCGTCTACGAAAAACTCATCAGTGACGAAAAAAATGTTAAAAAGGCCAAATAAAATACGAAGTTGAAAAGCATTGAGGAAACACAACTATAAATACCGGTGTCACACATCAGCGTATAGCACTGGCGTGTACAAAATCATTTACGCTGCCAATACGCTAGTAATTTTGGATGCATTTAACCTGTCAATCATATTTGTAACGTGTGCAAAACGAGCTTTAAGTGTGTATTGGGCGTACTAGAAACGTATGTTGGCGTATGTTGTATGTTTTTTTATGCTGCATACAAATTTCCTGGGATTATAGCGTTCATCATACGTATTTACTTTCCTTCTTTGGCTAGAGGAATAGGGGGAGGATTGATATCTCATAAACATGTTTATCCCCGCCGCAATTTTGCGCCTGTCCCAAGTCAGGAGCCTCTGGCCTTTGTTAGTCTTATGTTATCTAGTATACACATTTTTAAGGGGCCAGCTGAAGGACGCCTACGGGTGCGGGAGTTTCTCTCTACATTGAAGATCCATTGGTGGCCTTGGCCTGCTCTATGGTCGGGTTGTTATCGCTTTGAAACATTCCCCATTTCCTTTCTCAATTTTACCTTTGTATTTCGACGTACTACAAACTTATGCAACGCGCTTTGAACGATTGCTAAGCGTTCCTATGGCATGCAACTAACGTATACCGACTTTGTCCATTTTCTCTGTACGTTTGGTGCACGCCGGTCTATACGCCAATGTGTGACGCCGGCATAAGGTAATCTATTCCTGAGGTAGAAAAGCCTTAGTATTTCAAAGAAAACGCATGGAATTTAACCAGCTGCATTGCAACACATGACAGATTCATAGATGTTACAGACTTTGACAAGACAAAAAAAAAATAAGGCTGATTGATAACTGGCGTAAATAATAAATTCGTGCGAATTCGAGCGGCCAATCAGTCCATATAACGCTATATTGAAGTGACACACCCTTCAATGAAATGCAAAGAAATAAAATTAAAATAAAAGTTCTGTTTCTATAAGGATACTGTTGCACCGTATTGTAATTTTTTCGTCACAAGTACATCTCATTTTTTTCAATGTGAAAATATAAACTAAAGGTAGTAAGACTATTGTCTTGGCTAAATAACTCTTAACTGACACGATTTAAATTGTCCAACCCATTAACAGACTGTATTCCCCTAATATTCATTAAAATGTGGTATTACTCAACTGATATAACAATTATGAAATATTTATCAATGGCAATTATTTTTTTAGAACCAAAGTACTATTTTGTGTCCTTTAAATCATATATAAAAATGTTTTTTTAGCCTTTTATCCAAAATATTGCTATGCGTACAAGCATAAAAACCACATACTTGCGAGACGCCTTTTCGTTTTACTTAAAACTGCGCAGGCTATGCATTTTTTTTACTGGTGGAAAATGTTCTATGATAGATATCATTTTGTCAGACACTTTTCTTTTTTTGATGTGGTTCTCATAATATGGCAAAAATCTGTATATTTAACAGAGTTTAACATTCAATTGTGAGTTTTACTCTTAACAGACGTATAACCAACCCGATTAACAGACCAACCGCCGATATAGCCGCATACTCAATATAGATTAACCGACCAAACTCTCGCTTAGCCGAGTGTCGGCCGTGCATCAGTCATCATAATTATTCCATGACAGCTATAAAATTCAAGGCCTTTTTGATTTTTAAATATAATAGTTTTAACATATATCATGGTAGGTATAGTGTCCGGCTACCCTGTGGAGAACACTGAGTATGTTCAATAGTACAAAATTTATGACACAAATCAGACAAAGCCTTACTATTACAGGAATCAAAGTTTGAGTTCTGATTGACATGTCTTAAGTAAATGGCTATGATTTTTTTTTCTGGACAAATTTTTTTTTTCGCGACAAGTCGAAAAGAATTTTTTTCTTTCAATTTTAGCATTACATATAGTGGCAGCTGAGGGTGAAACAAACATTTTTTTTTTCTCAGAATCAAAAACAAATTATTTTTTCTCCAAAAACTGGAAACAAACTTTTTTTTCCAAAAAAACCCATATGCCCCCCCCCCCCCCCCCCCCGAAAATCAAATGGTTGACGCCTTACATAGAACAATTAGATATCAAGTCGACGACATGGGTATCTATCAAGTTGGATGTAGAAAATGTATAACCTCTGATTTTTTTTAAATTACCACAGACGGAGAACATATCAATCTATTAGTGACGTAATTTTTGTGTTTGCCCTTCCATTATGTGACTCAAGAAAAAAATCCAAAAAATGGGTAAGAACTGTATCGAAAAGAGAAAATCGAGTGCTCCTTTTTATTTTAGGGCGTGTTTGAGGTGTATATTTTGTCTTTAAAACGTACAAAGCAAGAGTATTTGACATATCATCTCGCTTCAGATTCTATAATTTTCATATATCAAAGATACACTCAGGTTGACTTTATAACATAAAAAAACACAGTACGAAAAGATGAAGTACAGTGTATATAAAGTGCGAATCCAGCTAGTTCATTTTCACTGTCATATGCGGGTATGTCTATTGTAGAATAAAGGATCATGGGAAAACTGTATTTGTTTACGTTTTGAAAATACTAAATTAATTGATTTGAAGGAAAGTTTTTACATATTTTCATTGTGATATGTCTTTATTATGTACAAACATAGCATTAAAGTTCAAATAAGTGTTATAAAAGCAACATAATATAGCATATCGAATTTTGAAAGCGATCCATTTTAACTATAGATGCGATGAATTATCACTGAGTCTGTTAGTGCAGTCATTTCTGATGTGAAATTTTCGAAGATGCGCGGAATTTTTATTGTAGAATTATGTGATAAATGCACTTGAAACAAATGAAAAAAACTTAGTTGATGACTTTAGAATTTATGATAAATGTATTTTCAAATTAAAATACAAACTCCTCATTCATTCTTTATCAAATATATAGCTTTTCAAATTTGTAACAATAACGCTTCTCAAAATGTCATATTGTATTCTTCAAATTACGTTTTTCCTTGATTTAAAAAAAAAAATTAAAAGATATTTCTGTATTTTTTTTTAAGGCAGCAACCATTTGATTTTCTGGGGGGGGCTATGGTTTTTTTTTTCTGTGCAAACTTTTTTTTTCGCCTTCGGCGAAGAACAATCTACTTTTTTAGCGACAAACCGAAGACAATTTTTTTCTTTCAATTTTAGCATTACATATAGTGGCAGCTGAGGGTGAAACAAACAATTTTATTTACTCAGGGTCCAAAACAAATGATTTTTTTCACCAAAACCTGGAAACAAACTTTTTTTTCCAAAAAAAACCATAGCCCCCCCCCCCCCCCCCCCCCCCCAGAAAATCAAATGGTTGCTGCCTAAGTCAAAGATTGATATTGCGGAGTTTAAGTGCAGTCTGTGTAAAATAGAGACGAGTACATTTGAGGACGTTATCTTCCACACAATAAATACACTTGCGAACAGAGAAATATGCATCTTGAAACGCAATGGTGACAGAAAAGCTTATAACAGATTAACTTTCCCCAGTTGTACCCTCAACTGCTTCAATTTCCATATTCTGAAAAAGACAGTTTTGGTAGAACAAATGTTCTTGACTCGATTGTTGCTTGTATGAATTTAACTGTATAAGGTGAAACGGTATGTGACATAAATTATCCACAGTCATTAAAACATGAAATGTAAGGTGTGGGCGAACTTTTTTGTTTGCATTGGTACGTGAAGTAGAGCACCCTTGATACAAAAAAAAATTAGTTGATGACTTTAGAATTTATGATAAATGTATTTTCAAATTGAAATACAAACTCCTCATTCATTCTTTATCAAATATATAGCTTTTCAAATTTGTAACAAAAACGCTTCTCAAAATGTCATATTGTATTCTTCAAATTACGTTTTTCCTTGATTTAAAAAAAAAAATTAAAAGATATTTCTGTATTTTTTTTAAGTCAAAGATTGATATTGCGGAGTTTAAGTGCAGTCTGTGTAAAATAGAGACGAGTACATTTGAGGACGTTATCTTCCACACAATAAATACACTTGCGAACAGAGAAATATGCATCTTGAAACGCAATGGTGACAGAAAAGCTTATAACAGATTAACTTTCCCCAGTTGTACCCTCAACTGCTTCAATTTCCATATTCTGAAAAAGACAGTTTTGGTAGAACAAATGTTCTTGACTCGATTGTTGCTTGTATGATTTTAACTGTATAAGGTGAAACGGTATGTGACATAAATTATCCACAGTCATTAAAACATGAAATGTAAGGTGTGGGCGAACTTTTTTGTTTGCATTGGTACGTGAAGTAGAGCACCCTTGATACAAAAAAAAATTATCCGTAATAAACAGCTCGATACCAGAGGAGAATTTAGGGGGGACACATCTTTGGGTAATTGTACACAACATGCAAGCTACAATTCATGTTTGATGATCTTAGACCCTTTGGACCTCTATGTGGGCTATTTCGGTAACTTGGTAAAAATCCCCAAACTGGGTACAATACAAAATACAAGGTTATATTCAGCATGACAAAGAACCCCAAATATTCATAAGGTCTTTTGTCTATAAAAATGCATGCATGGGATACATTTGTTATTGAAGGCATGACTGTAACAATAGGATGAAGATAAAAAAAACATCTTATTCTGGGGTCTAATTGGGGGGGGGGGGTCTGATCCCTGATCCCGCTTACTGCTTTATCAGATTCCCGTATCCCGCTTATACTATGCAGTTCTCATTTTTTTTAAATTTTCCATGTCCCGCTATACTTTATTTCTCGTTTTCACAACACAATCATTTGACTATCACGTGTCACGCTTACAAAAAAATCGGCAATTCCGCGTCACGCTTATACCTCAACGCGACCCACTATTCTACTCTTTTCTGAATCATATTAGGCCCATTATAAATGTATTAAAAAAGTGTTTTTTTTATCCCTTTTTATCCCGTCTCGTTTCGGGTTGAGCCACAGATAGATAAGATGTCATATGTGACAATGAGACAAGTCTCAAAACGAGTCACAATTTATAAAAGTATACCTTTATACGTCAAAATACGGTCTTCAACATGGAGTCTTGGCTCACACCGAACAGCAAGTTATAAAGGGCCCCAGTGTAAAACCTTTTTAAACGGGAAAACCAACGATTCAATCTTAAAGTTTATCAAGATGTACGTAATTAGTGGTGAAGTGTCATGGAAATGGATAAAAAAAACAAGGATATGGAAATGGATAAAAAAAAACAAGGATAAAGATCCCTATACGATTCATAAGAAATTAAAAAAATGGAATACATTTGAAATAAATGTTATTTCTATTGAATTTATTTAGAGTGTTTTAAAACCAAACTTTCCTCCGTAAGTTAAATTTGATCAAATCCGTCTCTTACTTTATCTATTGTTTGAGCAAGTCGGCTAAATTAAGGCTTTACAGCTAATTTCCTAATGCATGTAAAGCAAAACTTTGGTTGACTTGATTGCTTAGTTTGTATAATTGTTTATACAAACTTTGTAAATAAGATTGACATCTTTAAACAATATGTATCGGCATAGTTTAACTTGTATTTATATAATTATTATATTTGAATTAAATTGGGTGTTATCATAATGATTGTACAAAAAGAACAAAGCAAGCACGCTAACTAAAGTCTTGCTTTACATGCTTAAAAAAATACGCTGTAATAGATAAAAAAAAATAATATATCATACAGTGAAAATGCGCCGCATATACAATACTAATGAATCGCTCTACAGTGAAAATGAAAGAATAGTATCATTATTCGACAGTAAACATGACTCGCATAAAGAAAGCATCATAGTGGAATTCAGTTCAATATGAAGAAACTGAATGACAAAACCTATTCTACGTTATACAACTTTAATAATTGTGTTGAAATGAATATTTTTTCTGCAACAACATCTTACCTGTTAGTTATAAAACACCTGCACGATCTGTTCGTGAAATGTCCTAAATATTCACCTATTTTGGTATATATTTCACAGCTATTTGGATTTAGGCGCGAAAAAAAACCCGTTCGCATCTCTTACTTGTTTTATTAGTATTATGTGTTTCTTAACATATACTTTTTAACTAATTTTCTTCATTTTCTTCAAAAATTAAAAAAAAGTCGTCTGTTTATTTATCATTCTACATCAAAAATTTCTGGCATATACAGTGAAAATGATATTTTAGTATCCGCACTTTACATACACTGAAGTATATGGGTCAAGTGAAATACCTATCTAATGAATCACAAAAACAGAGTAGCTATTTTTTTTACTAAAAGTACGTCAATCTTCGAAAATAAATTTTGTGTGATAACTCGAGTTTATAATCTTCAACCACTGAAAATTTTTAGTCTGCCCTTGAAGCCTTTTGAAAATTCCACCTAACAACCGATCAGACAATAGTTTTAAGTTGAAACAATGTAGACAAGATTATTAACTGATGCACATTAGCTAGCCTAGTAGATACATTTGTCTTTTAAAATACAACTGACATATAAGGATCGTAATGGCACCATGTGGATACAATTGTCGGTTTTCAAGAGCTAAATTGGCAGCGCGTCATCCCTACAAAGGCTTCCATTTCTACTATTGTGAAAATGAACTGGCGTAATGGGGAGATAATTTTGACGAAGTAAAATCCTGACTGTGTATATTTTGAGCTCCTAAATCTTCCCATGGATATAAACAAGTGCCTGAGAGTAGGACACTGGCACTGGTATTAAAGAGATAATAGTAACTGCAATTACGATTATCCCAATATGGCGACCGTAGATATAGGTAAAATCTTTACACTCATTTTTCTTAAATGTAGCATGCTTTTGTCAATAGTTACTCAGCTGCAAGGTTTATCTATACCAGTACATCATATTTGAATCGGCGTAAAGGTGCACTGGATTAGTCTAAGCGCTTTGAAAATTGCCGTCGAAAAATTCGGGATGATAATCGTAACTCGGAAAAAAAGATAATCGTAATTATGGTATTTAAAAATGGATAGATAATCGTAACTGGAAAGTGTTTTATTGATATTGACACTTAAAACATATATCTAATAGCATATAATGAAGTTATGTCGATGAATTATTTACGAAACGTTCCAACATCTTATGACATTTCTTTTTATGCATATATTATTAACAGTTCTTAGGAAAACAGCTACATATGTGTATTAATTTATGTTTTTTGATTGAGTTAAGTCTGCCAATTGATATTTTAACGTGTGTTTTTCTATGTTGTGATGTTATGCTATTGTTTTTTTACACTAGTAATTTTGGGGCCCTTTATAGATTGTTGTTCGGTGTGAGCCAAGGCTCCGTGTTGAAGGCCGTACATTGACCTATAATGGTTTACCTTTTTATAAATTGTTATTTGGATAGAGAGTTGCATGTCTCATTGGCACGCACACCACATCTTCCTATATCTACATACTAGTATATCATAAAATTTAGTTTTTTTAATAAATAATGCGTTAGTTTTCTCGTCTAAAGTGTTTTACATTGTCATTTCGGAGCCTTTTATAGCTG